>NC_090757.1:1599683-1602183 GCF_036898095.1 Palaemon carinicauda
AGAATATGGGCGACCGTAATTTAACCATAAGTTGTTATTATCTATTACGGGTTGGTGACCGTAATATCACTCCTTTACGTCAATATACCCGTTGTTAAAACGGTAAAAATCCTGGAATAAATGTTGTCAGACATTTACCGTTTTTTAATGCAAATTTCTAACAGTGTACGCATTTCCCCAAACGTTACGCATTTCCCCAAAAGTTACGCATTTCCCTAAAAGTTAGGCATTTCCCCAAACGTTACACATTTCCCCAAAAGTTACGCATTTCCCCAAACGTTACACATTTCCCCAAGTTACGCATTTCCCCAAACGTTACGCATTTCCCCAAAAGTTACGCATTTCCCTAAAAGTTAGGCATTTCCTCAAACGTTACACATTTCCCCAAAAGTTACGCATTTCCCTAAAAGTTAGGCATTTCCCCAAAAGTTACGCATTTCCCTAAAAGTTAGGCATTTCCCCAAACGTTACACATTTCCCCAAACGTTACACATTTCCCCAAAAGTTACGCATTTCCCTAAAAGTTACGCATTTCCCCAAAAGTTACGCATTTCCCCAAACGTTACGCATTTCCCCAAAAGTTACGCATTTCCCCAAAAGTTACGCATTTCCCCAATTGTTACGCATTTCCCCAAAAGTTACGCATTTCCCCAAAAGTTACGCATTTCCCCAATCGTTACGCATTTCCCCAAATGTTACGCATTTCCCCAAACGTTACGCATTTCCCAAAAGTTACGCATTTCCCCAAACGTTAAGCATTTCCCCAAAAGTTACGCATTTTCCCAAACGTTACGCATTTCCCCCAAACGTTACGCATCTAGACCGGAAACTTGTAATAAGTAATTAAACTTTGAAAACAAGGCTGTTGGGGTACATAAACGAAATGGACAAATAGGTGATTAAGCAAATACTTTAAGAAACAACTATCTATATAACCAGATCAATGAATAAATAGCTAAATGCATAATTAGAAAAATAACTAAAAAAGTTTATTATAAATGTACATCTGATAAGGGGAAATCAAACATGATTGGATAAATGTTGATTAATCAGATACTTTACCAAATAACTATCTATATAAACATATAAAAAAATTACCTAATATATAATTAGATGAATAACCAAAAAGTGTATAATAAATGCACGACTCAAAAGGGGAATACAAAAAGCTATTGGATAAATGATTAATATAATACTTTAACAAACAATTAATTATATGAACAGATAAAAATAAATAAATAAATAATATACTGTTCTCAACAGCATTTCAGTAAAATATAAGCTACTGTAATTTTACCTTAATTTGTTATTATCTTTTACGGGTTGGTGACCGTAATATCACTCCTTTACGTCAATATATCCGTTATTAAAACGGTGTACATCTGATAAGGGTCATATAAAAAAGATTGGATAAATAGTTAATTAAGTAAACCGTATAATAAATAACAATCTATATAAACATAAATAATTAACCAAATATATATTTAGATAAAAAACTAAAAAAGTGTATTACAAATACACATCACAAAAGAACAGAGAAAAATCTATTGGATAAATGGTTAAGTAAATGGTATAATAAATAACAATATGCAAACAGATAAATAAGTGAAAATCCAAATATGTAATTACATAAAAAAAAGTATATTATTAACGTAAATCTAAGAGCCAAAAAAAAAAATATATTAAAGTTGTTGGCTCGATCAGTAAACCACTAACCATTATCAAACTTTATGGTATTGCTTTTCTCCAGAGGAGATCCAAAATTATCACGAGTATATTGAGGGTTATGACCATAAAATGATGTCCGCCCACTTAATTGGGAAAATGTCAAAAAGCAGCCTATTGTTCTAATTCATATCTAAAGGGAAAATTTCACTGGATAATAAGTTCAAGTTCGATAAAGATGAGAAATTTACAAAACAAGTGAAAAGTCTGTGACAACGGTGTCCAAACTTATGGCTGATTACGTGAATTGGACATTTTGCTTGACCTTGACCTTGACCTTTGACCTTAACATGTATTAAATCGTGGGGATTTTTATACACTCAATTATAAACTAAGATTTAAAGTCTCTGTGACAAAGATGTCTAAACTTATGGCTGATTACGTGAATTAGACATTTTGTTTGACCTTGACCTTGACCTTTGACCTTAACATGTATCAAATCCTGTGGACTTTTATACACTAAAATATGAACCAAGATTCAAAGTCTCTGTGACAAAGGTGTCTAAACTTATGACTGATTACGTGAATTGGACATTTTGTTTAACCTTGACCTTTGACCTTAACATGTATTAAATCGTGTGGATTTTTATACACTAAAATATGAACCAAGATTCAAAGTCTCTGTGACAAAGATGTCTAAACTTATGGCGAATTACGTGAATTGGACATTTTGCTTGACCTTGACCTTTGACCTTAACATGTATCAAATCGTGTGGATTTTTATACACTCAAATATGAACCAAGATTTAAAGTCTCTGTGACAAAGATGTCTAAA
>NC_090757.1:1607183-1609683 GCF_036898095.1 Palaemon carinicauda
CATTACTTATCATATCATCTTGGCTACTGTTTACACCAATGAACTTCATATTGCTTCTTGTCATAACCACTCAAATTCAGACTGCACTCTCTCTGTTGTCAAAACCAACGACCTACAATGTTGAAAAAAAAAAAATTAATAGGAAATTCTCCGTAAAAATATAGGCTACTATGCTCAGCCGCATTTCAGTAAAATACAGGCTTCCGTAATTTTACCCTACTTGTTATTATCTTTTACGGGTTGGTGACCGTAACATCACTCTTTTACGTCACTATATACATTTTTAAAACGGTAAATGCCTGGCAAAATTTATTCCAGGATTTTCACGGTTTTTTCACGGCAAATTTCTAACACTGAAACTAATCCCTTGTATTCAAGCTAAAAAGATTCAACCTTTCACAAAACCCTTTACGTACAATCTTAACTTTCCCTGAAAGCTTTCACCTCAATCAGTTTATCTCTTGTTGCGAATATAGTGAAGGATTTAACCTTCATGTACGGCAAATAAATCACGTTTCAAATCAGATATGTCAATGAATCTGAGTGAATATTGAAAACAATACTCTTTCTGAAATAAATGGCACTTTACATATATCTACCTTTATTATTATTATTATTATTATTATTATTATTATTATTATTATTATTATTATTATCTATATAAATTCACGCTTTGCTGATAAACAAATTCAAAAAGAAAATATTGTGAAAAAAAGAAAACCAATCAAAGAATACAGTAGGTAATGTGCAGCACAAGAAAAATGTCAAAACACACACACACACCTACATATTTATAAATATGTATATATATATATATATATATATATATATATATATATATATATATATATATATATATATATATATAGATATATATATATAATTAAAAGTATATGCTATTGAACATTATCTATATACAATACACACACATTATATATATACCGTATATATATATATATATATATATATATATATATATATATATATATATATATATATATAAACACACACACTATTCTTTAGTGTAATACTTTATCTTATTTAACATTAGTTTTCCTTCATTCAATTGACCAAATCATAGGCTGTCTATCTGATCAAGACATCAACCTGATCAATAATTTAGATTTAGAAGGCCTTACGGCAGTAGAGATAATGCAAAATAAAAGCCCCTGTGAGATCACAAGCTGTTATAAGGCCTAAGATGCCTAGTGTAGACCTCGGGACAAAATCTAACCAAAGAAGGCCACGCCATTTTTCCATCGTTAGCACCTGTAAAGTTACGCTTCGTAAAGTAGCCAGGTAAAGCTCGCATACTGTAACTATTCCTTGAATTAGCTTTCTAGCAATCACTAACCTTATCGTTATTCGACATATTTAAAGGTTTAAAGTCCGCTCATGAATGGCAGATGCAAGGGACTATGCCATTTCCATATCAAGCAGGACAATGCCCTACAAACTGATCATATGATCAGTGCCCAAAGCCCCCTCTCAATCCAAGCTAGGGCCAGGGAGGACCAGGCAATAGCTGCTGATGACTTAGCATGTAGTCCTATAGGCTCCCCTCAAACCCACATCCTTAGCTTACAAAGATGGTGAGGTTGCAGACACTTACAAGAAACTATCGAGCTTGAGCGGAACTCGAACCCCTGTCCGGCTAATTGCCAGGCAGGGCATTGTCTTGCTACCCAGAGTATTGTCACTGTCCTTGACTCTGCCATTCGTGACGGCCTTTAAAACTAACTATATATATATATATATATATATATATATATATATATATATATATATATATATATATATATATATATATATATATATATATATATATATATATAAAGACAAGGCTGTTTGTGTAGGTTTTGACCAACAATAACTTGAGCCGGTTGTTCAGAAAATCTTATAATGTGAACAATAATGTTACTTGGCATTTAAACTTTAAATGTTCAACTATATCAATTACAGGTTATAAAAACATGAAATACATATTATAAGAACTTGCCCACATCCTAGATTTTCAGTCTTTTAATGCTCATTAAAATCAGCATCACTTATTTTCGATCTAAGCTTCTCTAGCAGATACAACAACAACGAAAAGAGCTTGTTTACAATAAATTTGCTTTCAGATTTCCCAGGACCATTCATCTGGTATCAAACCATTATTCTCTAGTCTTGGGTAGTGGCATAGCCTCTGTACCATGGTCTTTCACTGTCTTGGGTTAGAGATCTCTTGCTTGAGGGTACACTAAGGCACAATATTTTATCTAATTTCTCTTCTTCTTGTGCTGTTACAGGTTTTATAGTTTGGATAGGAATGATTTATTTCAATGTTACTGTTCTTAAAATATTTATTCCTTGTTTCCTTTCCTCACTGGGCTAATTTCTCTGATGGGGCCCATGGGCTTATAACATCATGGTTTTCCAACTAGGGTAGTAGCTTAGCAAGTGATAATAATAATAATAATAATAATAATAATAATAATAACTTCCGATACGCGTTTCA
>NC_090757.1:1614683-1617183 GCF_036898095.1 Palaemon carinicauda
GAATATTGTTCTACCTTCACACCATATCTTGATTCAAACTCCCAACGAATATTGTTCCACCTTCACACCAAATCTTTATGCAAACTCCCACTGAATATTGTTCAAATTTCACACCATATCTTGATTCAAACTCCCACCGAATATTGTTCCAACATCACACCAAATCCTGTTGCAAACTCCCACTGAATATTGTTCCAACTTCACACCATATCTTGATTCAATCTTGTAGCGAATATTTTTCCAACTTCACACCAAATCTTGATGCAAACTCCCACCGAATATTGTTCCACCTTCCCACCATATTTGGATGCAAACTCCAACCGAATATTGTTCCACCTCCACACCACATCTTCATGCAAACTCCCACTGAACATTGTTCCACCTTCACACCAAACATTGATGCAAACTCCTACCAAATATTGTTACAATTTACACTATATCGTGATTCAAACTCCCAAAGAATATTGTTCCAACTTCACATCAAATCTTGATGCAAACTCCCAACGAATATTGTTCCACCTTCACACCATATTTTGATGCAAACTCCCACCGTATATTGTTCCACATTCAAACCATATCTTGATGTAAACTCCCAACGAATATTTTTCCACCTTCACACCAAACATTGATGCAAACTCCCACCAAATATTTTTCCAATTTCTACACCAAATCTTGATGGAAACTACCATTGAATATTGTTCCACCTTCACACCATATTTTGATGCAAACTACCACCGAATATTGTTCCACCTTCACACCATATCTTGGTGCAAACTACCATTGAATATTGTTCCACCTTCACACCAAACACTGATGCAAACTCCCATCATATATTGTTCCAGTTCTTACACCAAATATTTATGCAAACTCCCACTGAATATTGTTCCACCTTCACACCATATCTTGAAGTAAAATCCCACTGAATATTGTTCCAACTTCACACCATATCTTTATGCAAAGTCCCACTGAATATTGTTACAACTTCACACCATATCTTGATTCAAACTCCCAACGAATATTGTTCCAACTTCACACCATATCTTGATGCAAACTCCCACTGAATATTGTTACAACTTCACACCATATCTTGAAGTAAAATCCCACTGAATATTGTTCCAACTTCACACCATATCTTTATGCAAAGTCCCATTGAATATTGTTCTACCTTCACCCCAAATCTTGATGCAAACTCCCAACGAATATTGTTACAACTTCACACCATATCTAGATGCAAACTCCCAATTAATATCGTTACAACTTCACACCAAATCTTGATGCAAACTCCCACCGAATATTGTTCCACCTTCACACAATATCTTTATGCAAACTCCCACTGAATATTATTCCACCTTCACACCATATCTTGATGCACACTACCATTGAATATTGCTCCACCTTCACACCAAACACTGATGCAAACTCCCACCAAATATTGTTCCAATTCTTACACCAAATATTTATGCAAACTCCCACTGAATATTGTTCCACCTTCACAACAAAAACACTGATGCAAACTCCCACCGAATATTGTTCCACCTTCACACCATATCTTGAAGTAAACTCCCACTGAATATTGTTCCACCTTCACACCATATCTTTATGCAAACTCCCACTGAATATTGTTACAACTTCACACCATATCTTGATTCAAACTCCCAACGAATATTGTTCCAACTTCACACCATATCTTGATGCAAACTCCCACTGAATATTGTTACAACTTCACACCATATCTTGATTCAAACTTCCAATGAATATTGTTCCACCTTCATACCGAACATTGATGCAAACTCCCACCGAATATTGTTCCAACTTCACACCATATCTTGATCCGAACTCCCAACGAATATTGTTGCAACTTCATACCAAATCTTGATGCAAACTCCCACCGAATATTGTTCCACCTTCACACCGTATCTTGATGCAAACTACCACTGAATATTGTTCCACCTTCACAACAAACATTGATGCAAACTCCCACCAAATATTGTTCCGATTATTACACCAACTCTTGATGCAAACTCCCACTGAATATTGTTCCACCTTCACACCACATTTTGATGCAAACTTCCACTGAACATTGTTCCACCTTCACACAACATCTTGATGCAAACTCCCAACGAATATTGTTCCAACTTCACACCAAATCTTGATGTAAACTCCCATTGAATAATGTTCCAACCTCACACCAAACATTGATGCAAACTCCCACCCAATATTGTTCCATCTTCACACCATATCTTGATTCAAACTCTCAACAAATATTGTTCCAACTTCACACAAAATCTTGATGTAAACTCCCACTGAATATTGTTCCAACCTCACACCAAACATTGATACAAACTCCCACCGAATATTGCTCCACCTTCACACCATATCTTGATGCAAACTCCCACAAAATATCTAACCTTACACCAAACATTGATGCAAACTCCCACCAAATATTGTTCCAATTCTTACACCATATCTTCATGCAAACTTCCACCGAACATTGTTCAAA
>NC_090757.1:1622183-1624935 GCF_036898095.1 Palaemon carinicauda
GAGGCATAGCCTTTACAACGGCGCCTCTGTGTCTTTTAGTTTTGTGTGTTCCTTATTTTCACTAGTTTTTCTCTTTTCATCCACATTTGTTGTAGTATACTTTTCTTATTTTCAATATTCTCTTCACAAAAAAGGAATTTTCCAACTGTTTGTGCACTATCTTCTTCGTATGGTTGTTGAAGCTCAATTGCTTTTATTCTTATATCACTAAACTGTGGACAATATAATATAAAGTGGTTAGCATTTTCTTCTACATCACAGAATACACAGTTTATATTTCCATCTTGGTGTCTGTTTCTTATATCAAGCCCAATGAGTTTGTCTTTGCTCTGAATAATAAAATTGACGAAAATGTATTGTCATACACTTCCTCCTCCTTGATTTCACTTTTCCAGTTTTTATACAAAATTAAACTCTCCTTACACTCCATTTCACTCTTCCATTTGCTTGTGTCCCATTCTCTTGTTCTCTTCTTTATGTCCTCTTTCGTACATCTCTTGACTTCTCTCATCGCCATCCCCACATTCTTCAGCATACTTCTTCACATGCATCCACCACTTCCTCTCTTTTTCTTCCATATCATTGACTATTGCTGTAAGTAGTTCCTTTTCTCCCTTAAAAATGCTATTAAGGTACCTCAGCTTACCATCCATTACCCTTGTTTTCATAGCAGATGCTCCTACATCCCCTCTCAAGGCTACAATTGCTGTATTCTTTACACCCCCTAACATCCTTCTATACACTCCATTCTCTATTCTCTGCAACTTTTCTATTTCCGTTTCCGTTAAGTTAATCACATTTGTTCCATATAATATAGAAGGTAGTGCTACACTTTTCCAGTATGTTTTCCCTATCAGTATCTTATTACAACTTTTTTCTATGATCGAATATGTAAGATTGGCTAGCTTTTGCGCCTTAACTATCATTTCACTTTTCTGTGTTTTGAACATATTCCTACCATCATCTACCTTGATACCTAGGTATTTAATATTGCTTACTACTCTTATTCCCTCTATATTATCTGGTTTCTCCTTCATATTATATATAAGTACGCTACTTTTGTCTCTATTTATGTCTAAACCACACTGCTTTCCTATATCTATCACTTTCCTTATGTTTAATTCAGCATCCTCTATATTCTCAGCAAGCACTAGGACACCATCAGCAAAAAATAATACTACTAGCTTTATAATATCATTTTTAAAACCATTACCCTCCTTTTCTACTTGTTTTATAATCTGATAAGTAATTAATTTGAATAATGTTGTAGAGGCAGTACAGCCTTGCTTTATTCCACTACTTACGCTCAATTTTTGTTCTACTCTTTCCCCTATGTCTAACGTAGTCGAGTCTCCCACATACACTCCAGCTATAGAGTTAATTATACTAGTATGTACTTTGTATTGCTTTAATGTTTCTATCAGTGCTTCCCTTTTTATGGAATCGAAAGCTTTTTTGAAATCTAAAGAGGCCACTATGAGTTTTTTCTTATTTTTGAAAGTTTCTTCGACCATGTATTGTAAGATGAATATATTATCCTCAATCCTTCCTCCTTCTGTAAATCCCGCTTGACTATCCTCTATGGCATTATTACTTTTTAAATGCCTTTCTATTTCATCCTTGATAAAAGCCATGTATATTTTATATGATACATTTGTGAGAGCTATAGGTCTCAATTCCTTTGCTGTTGGCTTGTTTTTCTTTTTTAACATTTTTGTTCTGGATTCTTTCCAGCTTTTGGGTTTTTCTATGCTGGCTAGTTCCTCTTTGTAGCAGTTCACTAGTGTATTCTTGCATATATCACTCATCATCATTGCTTTGTAGTAGTCTGGCTTTAGTCCATCTGGCCCAGCTGCTTTACCTTTCTTTAGACGTTTTAAGCATTTTTTCTAATTTACCTTTACTCATTTCAGCGGCGGGCATGGGTTTAATTATTCCTTCGACATTAAGTACAGCATCGTAATGCTCCCTTAGATGTTCAGGTATACTATATTCATTTACAGTTATAATGCCGTTTTCTCTTCTCAAATTATCCAGGTATTCACTCTCCTCCTCCTCATTCCAGATCTCAGTTATTCTATTTTCATGTGTGTTGTAGACTGTTTTCCAAAATTTTACTAATTCTTCTTTAGCCTCTTCATCTGATAGTTTATTTCCTCTCTCTCCATATAATTGTATTGCCTCGCTTTTTATTTCTTTGCTATTTCTTAATTTGTTTATGTTTTCCCATAGTTTATTATTTTTATCATCTCTTATCTCCCTGGTCTTCTTTTTCTCATATAACGTTATGCTCTCTTTCACCAGTATTTGTACTTCTTTCTTCTTATGATTGTATTTTTCTTCTAATTCTCTTTTTATCCTAATATCTTTTTCATTTCTCTTTTTTCTATTAAGTTCCTTTCTTTCCTTAATCTTTCTTCTTATTTCCTCGGTTACCCAAGGTTGTTCTTTGGTCTTCCCTTCATTTGTTACCCTTCTCCTATATGTTTTAGCCAAATGTTCTTGTTTCATTTCTGCCATTATTATGTTTAGCTCATCAATGTTTTTTACACCCTTGCTGACAAGTTTTCTCTCTATAGATTTCACATATTCGTCTATATCTTTTGCGTCACTGCTATAATATGTAATTTCTTCCCACTTCCCTTTATTGTAATTATTTTCGCTATGTGCATAAAATTTTGTTAAAGATTTAAAATTCAAAATTCCTCGTACAGCCTATAAATTTTCACACAAAATGTAATTACTGATTAAA
>NC_090757.1:1625435-1630435 GCF_036898095.1 Palaemon carinicauda
GAACTGTAGGCGGGTCATCTGGCAGGAGATAAGCAGGTTTTAAACGATCAATACAGACCCAATCTTCTTTGGTAGGAATGTTTAGTAGGAATGCTCTCGGACTGCATCAGATCACAAGGAAAAGGACCCGTATAATGGGGCGTTAGCGGTGGCTTGCCAGTGTCGTTGCGCAAAAAGAGGTGCGTTGCAGAGTGCAAGTCTGTCGGTATGTGATGCTTCGCTGGGGGTTTGTAAGTCTGGCGGCATGGAGTAAATTTTCCCACAACGTGACGTATGCGCTGGAGATCGTCGTCAGAGGTTGTAGATGGAAAAAATTCAGCAAGGATGACCAACGGGTCGCCATACACCATTTCAGCTGCCGAGACGTCGGGGGCATCTTTAGGAGTGTCCTTAGTCCTGGGACGACCCAGGGAAGCTGAGTAAACCAGTTGGAATCCTTGCAGCGGGTCATCAAAGCTGCTTTGAGGGTGCGATGAAAACGTTCAACCATTCCATTGGCAGCGGGGTTGTAGGCTGTTGTCTGATGTAGGGTGATGCACAGGAGATTCGCTAATGATGTCCACAACTGAGAGATGAAAGTGGTACCCCTGTCAGAAGTAATATGCTCAGGGATACCAAATCTTGCAATCCATCCTGAGAGTAAGGCAGATGTACATGAGGCGGACGTTGCAGTTTCCATGGGAATGGCTTCCGGCCAACGAGTGGAGCGGTCGATGACGGTCAACAGCTAACGATGTCCTTGTGATGTGGGTAGGGGGCCTACAACGTTGACGTGAATGTGTGCGAAACGACGCTGAGGTTGAGGAAAGGTGCCCACTCCTGAATCCGTGTGTCGATGTACTTTGGAAGTTTGGCAAGAAATTCAGGCACGGACCCAATCCTTAGCGTCCTTAGAAATGCCGTGCCAAATGAACTTTGCCTTCAGCAGCTGTGCGGTAGAACGGCACGAGGGATGTGAAAGGCCGTGAATGAAATCAAATACCTGCCGGCGCACGGGAGCAGGAATCCAAGGTCGCGGTTTACCAGTACTGACGTCACAGAGGAGGGTGGTGTTGGAGTATTCCAGGGGGAAGTCTTCCCAACAGAGGGACGTGCAGGATGTCTTACATACTTGATACTCTGGATCCTGTCGTTGGGCTTCAGCCAGGGCATTGTAATCCAATCCCAATTGAACGGCAGCCGTGTTTCTTGACAAGGCATCGGCAACAGGATTCGTTTTCCCAGGGACGTATTGAAGGGTGCAATTGTATTCAGCCACGGCGGAGAGATGTCGGCGTTGACGGGCGGACCAGGCGTCAGACTGTCAAGTGAAGGTGTGCACCAGAGGCATGTGGTCTGTGCGAATGACGAAGGGCGTACCTTCTAAGGAATGGCGAAAGTGACGGCCAGCTAAGTGCACCGCCAGCAATTTGCGATTGAAGGTAGAATAACCCAATTCTGCCTTGGACAGTTTTCTGCTGAAGAAGGCCAGTCGGCGGGGCGAGCCGTTGACCACCTGCTCGAGTACTGTACCAATAGCGACGTCGCTGGTATTGGTGGAGAGAAGGAGAGGGGCATGTGGGATAGGAAACGTGAGAGCCGCAGCGGTTGATAGGGCCTTCTTCGCATTGCAGAAGGCCGCTTCTTGAAGGGGACACCACTTCAGGTCCTTTGGCTTGCCCTTGAGGGAGGCGTAGAGGGGAGCAAGAGTGGTGGCAATGGCTGGCTGAAAACAGTGATAATAGTTGATCATGCCCAAGAATTCCTGCAGACCTTTGACAGTCGAGGGCGCGGGGAAGTCCTGAACGGCTGATACCTTCTCAGGTAGGGGATGGACTCCTTCAGGAGTGATGCGGTGCCCTAAAAACGACACTTCATTGGCGCCAAAGGTACACTTGTTGTACCGGACTACAAGGCCGTTTTGTTGCAGGCGGTCGACCACGATGCGCAGGTGATGGAGATGTTCCTCTTTTGAGGAGGAGAACACAAGTATGTCGTCCACATAACACATAGAAAAGGGAGGTCCCCTAAGATGCCATCCATGAGACGTTGAAACGTGGCCCCGGCATTACAAAGGCCAAAACAGGAGTAACTGAAGGTGTATGTACCAAACGGAGTGGTAATGGTGCTCTTGGTGATGCCTTCTGGGTTCATAGGCACCTGACAATACCCCTTCAGGAGGTCGAGCGTAGAGAAAACATTCGCTTTGTGCAGGTAGGTGGTCACGTCGGCGATGTTTGGGAGGGGGTAGTGATCCGGTTCTGTTTGCATGTACAGGCGCCTGTAATCCCTGCACGGATTGAGGAAGCTGTCTTTCTCCAGAACGATGTGTAAGGGTGACGACCATGGAGGGGCGAGGGGGGGGGGGGGGGGTTGGAAGGCGGGAGGAGCGAGTCGAATTCTGGGGTCACCAATGTGACGGGCCGAGAAAAGGTTGTGACTCAAAGACAGGATGAAAGCAACTGAGTGAGTTTATCATAGAACACTCTCCTTCATATTCAAAAGCTCAAGCCAACAAGAAATTTCATGTTCAAAACCGACACCGTTACTGGTGAGAAAAACAGACATGTTTATTCAGGGTCTTTTTAGTGCGTGGGAAGAGCGAAGATACAAGCATAATATATACACAAAATGAACTATGTACGATCGTGTGACACACGGTTGGTACCTAGCTCTTTTGGACTTTGCACTTTTGGATACCTAGCTTTCTTGTATAAATGGGTAAGTATTTACATTTAGAGAACAATACAACAAAAGAATTGGTACGCGACGAGTACAGTAAGTTAAACAATGAAGAGGTTGTATGAATAAGCTAAAGCATTAATTAGAAAATAAATGTGGGAAACATTTCTTGATAAAAGTGAAGATCTAGGTGGGCACATGGCCCAAGGAAATGTTTTGAACGGAACTGATTGAAATGCAAATTGGAAGATATTGAAGATAAATGGTGTCCTATAGTAAACTAAAAACATGAATTTTCTGTACAAAAAACTTGTCAGCACATGTTTCAAGACTGAATTGGTATAAGATGTCGTTATTTACTACAAGATTAAAAAGGCTAACAGGACAGCAAAGACGGAGAGATGGAATACCCAGAAGACGAGAGAAAATGTGTGCATTGTATTTCTTGGGTTAGACGTGCTAATGAGCAGTCATGCAAGCAATTACATCAATAATTTAATACTGAGGGATCTTTCTATTCAAGAGAAAGTAGTAGTGATTGCTTAATGTTTCTTTAAAGGTAACCTGTGATTGCTTAATGATTGTTTAAAGGTAAATTGTGAATACTTGATGTTTCTTTAAAGGTAACCTGTTATTGCTTAATGTTTCTTTAAGATAACTTGCGAATGCTAAACGTTTCTTTAAAGGTAACCTGTGACTGCTTAATGTTTCTTAAAAGGTAACCTGTGACTGCTTAATGTTTCTTTAAAGGTAACCTGTGACTGCTTAATGTTTCTTTAAAGGTAACTTGTGAATGCTTAATGTTTCTTTAAAGGTAACTTGTGAATGCTTAATGTTTCTTTAAAGGTAACCTGTGAATGCTTAATGTTTCTTTAAAGGTAACCTGTGAATGCTTAATGTTTCTTTAAAGGTAACTTACGAATGCTAAATGTTTCTTTAAAGGTAACTTACGAATGTTAAATGTTTCTTTAAAGGTAACTTACGAATGCTAAATGTTTCTTTAAAGGTAACCTGTGACTGCTTAATGTTTCTTAAAAGGTAACCTGTGACTGCTTAATGTTTCTTTAAAGGTAACTTTTGAATGCTTAATGTTTCGTTAAAGGTAACTTGTGAATGCTTAATGTTTCTTTAAGGGTAACCTGTGAATGCTTAATGTTTCTTTAAGGGTAACCTGTGATTGCTTAATGTTTCTTTAAGGGTAACCTATGATTCCTTAATGTTTCTTTAAGGGTAACCTATGATAGCTTAATGTTTCCTTAAAGGTAACCTGTGATTTCTTAATGTTTCTTTAAAGGTAACTTGCCAATGCTTAATGTTTTTTTTTAAAGGTAACCTGTGATTGCTTAATGTTTCTTTAAAGGTAACTTAAAATTGCTTAATGTATCTTTAAGGTAACTTGAGATTGCTATATGTTTTTTTTTTAAAGGTAACCTTTGATTGCTTAATGTTTCTTTAAAGGTAACATGTGATTGCTTGATATTTCTTTAAAGGTAACCTTTGATTGCTTAATGCATCTTTAAAGGTAACATATGGTTGCTTAATGTTTCTTTAAAGGTAACCTGACTGTTTAATGTTTCTTTAAAAGAAAACCTGTGATTGTTTAATGATTCTTTAAAAGTAACCTATGATTGCTTAACGTTTCTTTAAAGGTAACTTGTTGTTGCTTAATTTTTCTTTAAATGTAACTTGTGATTGCTTAATGTTTCTTTAAAGGTATCCTGTGATTGCTTGATGTTTCTCTAAAGGTAGCCTGTGATTGCTTAATGTTTCGTTAAAGGTAATCTGTGATTACTTAACATTTATTTAAAAGTATCCTGCAATTGCTTAATGTTTCTTTAAATGTAACCTGCTATTGCTTAATGTTTCCTTAAAGGTAATCAATGATTGCTTAATGTTTCTTTAAAGGTAGCCTGTGATTGCCTGATGTTTCTTTAAAAGTAACCCGTGTTTGCTTAATGTTTCTTTAAAGGTAACCTGTGATTGCTTAATGCTTCATTAAAGGTAACCTGTGATTGCTTAATGTTTTTTTAAAGGTAATCTGTAATTGCTTAATGTTTCTTCAAAAGTAACCTGCGATTGCTTAATATTTCTTTAAAGGTTACCTGTGATTGCTTATTGTTTTTTCAAAGCTAAGCTGTAATTGCTTAATGTTTCTTTAAAAGTAACCTGCGATTGCTTAATGTTTCTTTAAAGGTAACCTGTGATTGCTTAATGTTTTTTTTTAAGATAAGCTTTAATTGCTTATTGTTTCTTTAAAAGTAACCTGTGATCGCTTAATGCTTCTTTATAAGTAACCTGTGATTGCTTAATGTTTCTTTATAAGTAACCTGTGATTGCTT
>NC_090757.1:1635435-1637935 GCF_036898095.1 Palaemon carinicauda
ATGTCCATTTTGTAAATAATAGCTTATAGTGAAGCTTAATAGTTTGACAGATTTCAAGTAATGCTAACTTTGTAAATAATAGATTACAATGAAGCTTCATGTTTTGACAGTTTTCATGTTATGTCCACTTTATAAGTAATAGATTACAATGAAATTAATATTTTGATATTTTTCAAGTAATGTCCACTTTGTAAATAATTGATTATCATGAAGCTTAGCGTATGTGCTGCTGATTTGTAAGGCCTCTAAATAATAAAGTATAAACAAATATATTAAAAAACTATGACGTAAATACAATGAAATTCAAACATGGACACATATGATGTTCAAATGATATTATAAAATGTCTTTCACAATTCTTAAATATGAAAATATATATGAAAAATAATCTATTTAGGACATATTATTTGCCAGTGATATTTCAAAATAAAACATCTGATCGCTTAAGATTTGACAGAAAATGAAAAGGCGAGATATTTCACAATCACGACCAATGATTTCTGAATGACATTTTGAAATATATCTCGCAATCGTCTGAGTTATGTTTTTAGACATGGAAGAAACAGTCATTACAAGAATGGTGGAATTATCGGTGAACAAAAATTTTATTTTTTATTTATAGACAATTGACAAATATGACTTATTTTCCATGAAAAGTTAGAACTTATTGACAAGTTTTATTAATAGACATTCTTGATAACAATATATAAATAAATATATAATATATATATATATATATATATATATATATATATATATATATATATATATATGGTTGTGATATATATATATATATATATATATGTATGTATATATATACATATACATATATATACATACACACACATATATATATGTATATATATACATATATATACATATGTATATATATAATTATACAGAGAGAGAGAGAGAGAGAGAGAGAGAGAGAGAGAGAGAGAGAGAGAATTAAAAAATTTTCCTTTACATCAGAAAGTTAAGTTTTATTCGATTCTACATCAAGGTCTTTACGTACAATTTATTTCATAGAGTATAAATTTATTCCAAAAAGTCACGAAATAATACTTTATCAAAAATTTCTTATTTCTAATTTAAAGAAATTCTTCTTTTGATTGGAAAAAAAAATGAATTAGGAACATTACAGGAGACAAGGAATCCAAGGAGCTTATGGAATCGAGGAATCAAAGGAATTTTCAGAAATCAACTAGAGGAAGGAATCCTGGAAAAAGGAAAATTTATAAATTGAAGATTCAAAGGACTTCCCAAAATTAGAAATCAAAGGAATTTTTAGGAATTGAGGAACGGATAGAATTCTAGAACAAGGAAAATGCCATAGTGACTAACCATATTACATATGATAAACGCCCAAGCCCCCTTTCCACCAAAGCTAGGACCAAGGAGGACCAGGCAGATAGACCTTTAGACTCCCCCAAACCCACTTTCCTTACCTCACAAGAATGGTGAGGTTACAGCGATCAAAGGAACTAACGAGTTTGCACGGACCTCAAACCCCAGTCTGGCAATCACCAGGCAAGGACTCTACGACCAGGCCACCATAACCCAAAGGGACATTAAGATACTATTGTCATTATTGTTGTTATTTTGTTTCTATAGTAATAACGGAGTAATTCCTTAAACATAATTATTAATTTATGATTTTTTCATAACGTAAATGGACAACGATGAAAGAAATCTTGAAAACTCAAAATGATTTATAAGTTAATATAAAAATTCAAGAGAGTAGAAGAATAGATGAACCAGTTGGTTCAGGCATAGAGTCATTAAAAATCATCTCTTATATTCCAATTGAAAATATGAATTCAGAAGTTTTATAAACGAGTTAATTATAATAAATATTCTTGAAAAGCTATGTTGTCTCATAAGTAACCTACACTGTTAAATATTTGCCGTAAAGAAGCAGTGAAAATCTTGTAATACAGGTTGCTGGTCATTTACCTTTTTAAAAAGGGATATATTGACATAAAGGAGTGATATTAGCGTTCACCAACCTGTAAAAGATAATAACAAAGTAGGGTATAAATTACGGAAGCTTGTGTTTTACTGTAATACGGCTGAGAACAGCATATTTTCACGGAGAATTTCCTATTACAATTACGGTTTTTCAACCGTGTATATTTCTTCAAAATTCAAGAGAATATTTTCCTTTGAAAGTCATGTTTTAAATATTAATAATTTCATAAGATTGCATAACATAAGAGAAAAGATTACTTGTTATCCTTTTTCCGTCCAAGAGCTTCCCTGAGGAAAAACAGCCATTAATTATTATGAAACCCGAGAGAGAGAGAGAGAGAGAGAGAGAGAGAGAGAGAGAGAGAGAGAGAGCCTTGAACCCCGTAATCTGTTCGATCTTTTCTGTTCAAATATTCAATATTATTTTTCCATTTCTCTTCGAGGCCACATTTTCATTATTTTTTCCTTAACTATATTTTATTATTCTATCTTTACGTTGCATATCGGATTATTTTACTCGAGATTTTCA
>NC_090757.1:1642935-1650435 GCF_036898095.1 Palaemon carinicauda
ACACACAGACACACACAAACATATATATATATATACAAATATATATTGTATATATATATATATATATATATATATATATATATATATATATTTATGTATATGAAATCATCATCAGCCGTAACTTGTCCACACTGTAAGACAAAAGCCTCAGACATGCCCTTCCGCTCACATCTTTCTCTCTCTCTCTCTCTCTCTCTCTCTCTCTCTCTCTCTCTCTCTCTCTCTCTCTCTCTCTCTCTCTCTCTCTATATATATATATATATATATATATATATATATATATATATTCAAATAAGCCATATATATTTTTGATACATTAATGTCTGGATTCTCTTAACGACCTCGGGATCAGAGCCCCAGGCGAAATCACACAAAGACAAGAGCTTGGCTCCGGCCGGGAATCGAACCCTGGTCGGCAAGCTTGTATAGACAGTGACTAAGTGGCTTAGTCACTGTCTATACAAGCTTGCCGACCAGGGTTCGATTCCCGGCCGGAGCCAAGCTCTTGTCTTTGTGTGATTTCGCCTGGGGCTCTGATCCCGAGGTCGTTAAGAGAATCCAGACATTAATGTATCAAAAATATATATGGCTTATTTGAATATGAAAAACACGTAAAAATTTGCAAAATTTATCATATATATATATTATATATATATATATATATATATATATATATATATATATATATATATATATATATATATATATATATATATGTACTCCTTCAGCTGCTTTTACAATATCCTTTTGCGAGGTCCTCAAACACCCTTAACGCTATCCTCCTATTACAAATATTGAGCCAATGGCGGTGGAATTTCCGTGACCCAGCGTCCAAATGACCCCTCAAAAGAGGGGAGACGCAACGCGCGGCTGCCCAAAATAATCCCTCCTAAGTTTCCGGGTGATTGTCTTAAAGGAGCACTTAAGTGTCGGTCTGTCAAAACTCGAGCCCAAGTTCTGGTGTCCCATTTCGCTATGAGCGAATCTCAACACTTTCTACATCTTTCACTTCAATTTTCTCGTCATGTTATCATATATATTTATTTTATTTCGATTCGAAGATGGTAGTCTTTTCACGCATCTGCAAATAAGACTTATCAGTAGTGCATCAAATACCAATAAAAAATTGCACCATTTTAAAGGTTTACAAGCAGACGCAAGAGACATGACAATTTCCTAGAGGCTGACCATATATGCATACGATTGAACTGGGACCAGGGAGGGCCAGGTATTGGCTGCTGTGCTAATGAACTTAGCAGTTAGATCTTTAGGTCACCACAAACAATAGAATACTGAAGGTTCACTGTTCTGTCAACATTCCATTGTGCATGATAAAGAATTAGCTTCTCTTATATAATCATTTTCAGATTATCATATCTATGAGGACAAAGGTCAAAGGGACGGGCAAATTTACGCAAAGACCCCAAAGACAGGAAGGAATACGAAAAGGAATGAAGATAATGAAGTGTTGTGGTGGTCTTTGTGATAACTTCCCTGACTGGTGATCGCCAGAATGGGGTTCAAAACCCGCTCAAACTCGTTAGTTCCTTTGGTTGCTGCAAACTCACCATTCTTGTGAGTTAAGGATGGGGGATTTTCGGGAGCCTGTAGGTTTATTTTCCGAGTCATCAGTAGCCATTGCCTGGCCATCCCTGGCACTAGCTTGGATGGAGAGGGACTCGATCCTCTGATCATAATGTATAAGGGATCATTGTCCTGCTTGTTAGGGCAATGTCACTGTCCCTTGCCTCTGCCATTCATGAGCGGCCTTTAAACAATTATGTTTATAAACGGGTAGAAAATTGCAGAGCAAAGGTGATTTTGGTTAACTGAAGTAATGTATACGTTATATATGCTTAATTTTTTATTATTATCATTGTTATTTTTGTCTTGTCTGATCTACACGTTGCTAATGAAAAGTATACAGAATTATATATAAAAAAAAGAGAGATATATTAGCCGCTTCCCCAGCGCAGTTTCAATCAACACTTGTGCCAATTCTAAGAAATAGTTCCAGAGCCCGTTCATAAAACCTATAAATCTAGTTTGAGATCCTGGTTTCAAATTTTAGATCGTAGAACGCGTCTGTCATACAACTTCGATTATAAGATTCAGTCAACTTAAACATTGACTTCAGATCTGGCTGACATCCCACCCGGAATCACTTCGCAACTAAGATTTATATATCAGGCGGGTGTCTCATCCTGTGCCAACCTCCAGCGCATGGTACACATCTGGGTGGTACCACACTATAGTACCACTCGTGTGTCACACGATGGTACATAGTAACGACATTTCTCTTTTTTGTATATATTATCCATTGTATCTTCGCTCTCCCCTCGCACTGACAGCAACTTGCATTAACACGTCTGCCTATTTCATTGTTAACTGTTAACAGAACCGGTTGCCGGTTGGACAAGGAATAGCATCTTTGTATTTTGTGACCTTCTTGCCGAGACCTAGTGTGTATACAGTATATACTCGATTTATCTATAGTGAAATACTCAGTTGCATTCATCTCGCCTTTGGTTCCCAACCTCTCTTAGCTCGTCACACTAAGGTTTCTTTTCAGTTCAAAGTTCCAGAACCTATTGGTATCGAAACCTATGCCAGTTCAAACGACAAGAGACAGTTAAGGGCTTCTCCAGAAAACAAGATCCTTCCCAATCCGTAGTTCTGTAACTTACTGGTCTCCCAACTTTTGCCAGTTCCAGTTCAAACGACAAGACAGTTAAGATTTTCTTCAGAAAACAAAATCATTTTCAATACCAAGAAACACATCCTCCTCAAATAAACCCAACCATAAAATGTAGTCTCAAGACATCAAATGCTACTTTCTTAATGCCTGAAGCTATGAATCGATTGTCGGAGCTGAATCGGTGTAGTTTCATAAGACAATAAATATTATGGGAATTGGGAAACTGTCTGGGTTTTATCACCCCTCCGTCTTCCTCTTTGGCACTTGGGCCATCGCTGTTTCAGAGGCGTCATGAGAAAAACGGTAGTTCACTTTATTACCTCGAAATAAAAATAGTATTATGAAATTTTTGACAATTTTTCTACGTATTTAAATTTGGCAAACCGTAGAGAAAGTTTGCTAAACATCTCTGTAATTTCTGTTAAATGTTAAGAAAAAAACCAGTAATTTACTTTAGTAACTTAAAATAAAAACGTAAGTATTATTATTTTTTTTTACTATTTAGCCTAGATTTTTCCACGTCTCTAAATTTGTCAAACTTTGGAGGAGGTTTGCTAAACATCTCTGTATTTCTCTTAAAAATTAAGAACAGAAACATGGTAATCTACTTTACCTCTAAATAAAAACAATTAATATGAAATTTTTTACTATTTCGCCTAGATTTTTCCTCGTATTTAAATTTACCAAACCTTGTAGAAAGTTTGCTAAATATATGTGATTTTTTCTAAATATTAAGAACAAGAAAACGATAATTCACTTTATCGCCTCGAAATAAAAACCCCAGTATTATTTTTTAATGTTCATCCTAGATTTTTCCACATAATTAAATTTGCAAACCTTGTAGGAAGTTTGATATACGTCTCTTTAATTTTTGCTAAATATCAAGAACATGTATTTTCAACATTTTGGGTAATTTCCTAAAACCAATCTTAAAATATTACTAGGGTCAAACTAAATGATCCTAAATGGTATAAACTCATATATAACAATTCAAATTTCCTTCATAATTAACCTTATAAGTTATTTATTTGAATAACTAAATTATTAGAAATTTTCATACATTAATAATGTATTATTTTCTTAAAACCAAATATCCCTCGTTGAATATCACTACACAAAACAATATTTTAAAAAATGCCAAAGTTTATTACCAATAAAACGTTTGTCTTATGTTTCTACTTACTAAAACGGTGTTTCTAAAGGTATCTTTCATGCAATGGTTTTCCTACAGATACAACGTTAATCTAAACGATTCTGGTAAATTTCTTATTCTAACAGTAATGTTTACAAGCGTTCCCAGGTTCATTGGTCTTGGCAAGCAGTAATGTGCCGATTTTAATTCTTGTTTTACTCGCCTTTGCAATTCTGATTTCAACGTAAAACAGAACTCTCGACACAAAAATAATTTGCACTTCCTGCCAGTCACTCTCTCTCTCTCTCTCTCTCTCTCTCTCTCTCTCTCTCTCTCTCTCTCTCTCTCTCTCTCTCTCTCTCTCTCTCTCTCTCATAGAAATTCTGAAGGTACCGATAAGTGAACCCAATAAGGGACTGAAACCGTAATATAAAAGTGGGTGGGATCGAGCGTTAAACTAATAACCATAATTTCGCTTTATGATATTGCTTGTTGCCAACAGAAAGCACAAGCATTATGAGCTTGCTCTTGGCCACGCCCACCGAGGCATCCCGATTGGAAAAGGTGTCCAAAAAGCAGCTGAGTTTTGGTTCCTTTTAAAAGGAAAAGAGTCCGGACGCTTCAGTGTTAATCTTTTCATTGTTATCATTGTAATTTTATAGTAGCCATTAACCCTCAAATACTTTTCTATATCTACTGGCACTATTTCCTATACATGAAAAAATAAGAAATAAAAAATAAAATATAAATAATAAAAATGCATTAAATTTCATATCTGCATTTAAGAAGAGGATCTACATCCTTTCTTGTTTTGTGTTCATCCTTACATTCTCTTGCTTAAGTGTACACTCCTTGGGCAAATGGCATCTTGCTTTTCCAACTAGGGTTATAGCTCATCTAATAATAATAATAATAATAATAATAATAATAATAATAATAATAATAATAATAATAATAATAATAATAATAGAGGATATTCTCAGGCGTATAATTCAATCTACCTCTATATTTCCTTTCCTTACTGGACTATTCCCTTTTGAAGCCAAGGGGCTTAATAGCATCTTGCTATTCCAAGTAGGGTTGTATCTTAGGTCGATCATAGTCATATTTGATCTTAAAATCTACAATGTCATGATTGCAATTTCCAAAGCATTCCTATATAGAAATATTAAATTTGGTACGATTTACTATCAAAAACGTCAAATAACAATTATATAAATGCAATATATCAAAACATTTTATATAATATTTTGTATTTATGACTACTCTTCGCTTATGCCACTGTCATTTCCCACATTTTCTTTTAGTTTTTCACCATTTATCAAATCGGAAAAAATCCATCTTTTATTACTGGATAATTCTGACTCCGATCTTCGTGGTTAGGAATTTCTGAAAAACGTCGTAAATTGCAGAGAGGTTCCCGCTTCGCGAACTTCTCATTTTCTTTCATGTAATTTTTCTCAATTTCCTCTAACTTTCATCCATAAATGTATTACTCCAGAATACTTCCAAGAGTCCGTGCGAAGTTCTGAATTGGTTTGAAGAACCACAAAGCTCCAGATATCGTATCAAAAGAAAACCTTTATTACATTTCCAAGTTCATTTTGTCAGATGCATTGAGTAATTATCATCTGTACTGGCTGAGATCTAAAGCCAACTTTCAAATTTATTACATTTAAGACCTTTCGTTTGAATTAGGTGTGGTAAAAGACTCAATGATTTTGGCACTTGCTAAAATATTCGTAGTATTTCGAGACATGAAAAATATACAGGAATTGTTCTTAGGATGCTTAATTCTGAGGAGGTTTTCCTTCAAAGATGAAGAAGAAGAGAGGAGGCCTTATCCATTTCGGAGACCACAAGAAATATTTCCCTTCTAAATCCTCACCATCAATTATCATAAATGTTGTGACGGAAAATTAGAGAAATAAATACAGTCTCCATGTATAAAATACTCCTAACTTTTCAGTAATCTATACAATTTAAGGTATTGAATCTATTTCATATAAAAATATTTGGTTTTATAAACATGTTAAGACTCAATCCATGCAGCTGACAATGTCTATCTTCAAGAGATCTGATTCTTTTCAATGGTGCCGAACTTACTGCTCGTCTGCGAAGTTTATCCCTCTCTTGCATGGAGAATCACTTCTCCACTTTTCTTGTATAAGAATAAATGTATGAATCTGGACTATATAAGCTTAGCGACGGGGCTTGTAAGGCCATTCAGGCCCAAAATGCAACTGGGGGAAAATCGCGAAAATAGAAGATTTAATACGACAATTGTTAAAAGTATTTACTTAATACATTCAACAGAGCTGCCAGTATTTGCCCAATACATTCAACAGAGCTGCCAGTATTTGCCCATGCGAAGGTTATTACATTAACCGGTTTTTTAACTACTTTTTCATTACAGAAATCAATTAGTCCTACAGTAATAATGGATCTAGGAAAGGAAAGGGACAGATATGAGGACCTCCTAAATTAGGCTGAAGTTATGATGTTGCTTACCAATGAAAACAAGAAAAAAAAAAGATGAAAAAGATCTATCAGAAAAATACTAAATCTTCTTTGTTTTGTTGTAAGTAACAATAATTATATTTTATTTAACACACGAACAATGAACTATAGAAAGTCTCCTCATTCATTAGAGTATCAAGATGGTGAATGCCTTTCAAATGTCATTTCTCGCCTGCCCGTTTGACAGTTCTCGCCCCAACACTAGCCATTAATCACGCCCCTTTTGACAACTAGACACGCCCACCTGTCAACCTTCATCATGAGGTCACTAAAGAGAAAAACAGAAGAAGGATTCAAGAAGGATTATCGATCCTCCTCCTCCACCTCCTTCTTTTATTCCTCCTCCTCCTCCTCTTCCTGATAAAGATTCAACCATTGCTGAGTTTCTTATGTAATTTGTACTGATCTCTGTAGGAGTTGCTTAAAGGGATTAAAGGTCATTCATGAATGGAAGAGGCAAGGGAAAGTAAAATATCCTTAACTAGCAGGACAAAGCTTTCATAAGCGCCTAAAACCCCCTCTCAATCCAAGCTAGGACCATGGAGGTCCAGGCGATGGCTGTTGATGAATCAACAGATAGACCTAGAGGCTCCCCCAAACTCCCCATCCTTAGCTCACAAGGATGGTGAGATTACAATGATCAAAGGAACTAACGAGTTGAGCGGGATTGGAACCAGTCTGCCTATCACCAGGCAAGGACGTTACCAGCACGCCACCACAAGTAATTATAATGGTTAAGAACGATAGTTCCTGTCTCTCTAACTAGCGATTTATCGTTCTACTTTTTAGACTTCTTTCAGATTCTCGGGTCAATTCTATTCAACTGATCCAACTAACGCTTAAGTTGTTCATTCTTTCTGGAAGTTTTCCCCTTTGACTAAAAAAAATATACTCTTTCTTACTTGTTTAGTTTCGGTCTTCTTAACTAATGATTGAATAATCCTACTTTCTTTTGCCTTGAACTTAAGCTTCGAAAGTGAGGGAACTTTCCCTCTAGAATATTTTCTCTCCTTTTATTTAATTACTTTTTTTCTGACCATCTATTTAGTCCAAAACTGGCTTTTAACTTTATTTGTGATGACTAGAGTCAGTGAAAAATTATTCCTTTCAATTATTTTCTCATTGAGAGCAAGGATAATGGACAGCTTTA
>NC_090757.1:1655435-1660435 GCF_036898095.1 Palaemon carinicauda
TGTATTTATAAGTAACCCTGCATTTGTAAGTAACCCTGTATTGGTAAGTAACCCCGTATTTGTGAGTATCTCTATATTAGTAAGAATCCCTGTATTTGTAAATAACATTGTATTTGTAAGTAACCCTGCATTCGTAAGTAACCCTGCATTTGTAAATAACTTTGTATTTGTAGGTAAACCCTGTATTTGTAAGTAACCCTGTATTTGTAAGTAAATTTGCATTTGTAAGTAACTTAGTATGTGTGAGTACACCTCTATAACAATAATAATAATAATAATAATAATAATAATAATAATAATAAGTAACACTGAATTTGTATGTAACCCTGTTGTCACAAATCAATATATCTGCGTATATATTTATATATCAGCCTTGTATTATATTAATGTAGAAGGATTTTGTGTCATCATAAGCATTTTATTTTTGTTTATTGTTATAATTACTGTTTATACACTGTCTTATTCTACAGTTTATTTCTGCATATATATTTATATATCAGCTCTGTATTATATTGATGTACAATGATTTTTGTATATTATCATGAGCATTTTATTTAGTTTGTTATAATTATTGTTTATACACAGTCTTATTCTATCGTTTTTCATGTTAAAGTAGTTAACTGTTGTTTACTGAAAATAATGAGAGTAAAACTTGTGTGCTTGTTCTATTGTTACTAGCTAACGCTAGTTTCTTTATTTTAATTTGTAATATGTACGTTAAGTCCTTCACAACAGATGTCGCCCCGCTATTCATGGATACATATTTATGGTTATAGAATTTGTGTTTTTGCGGAGTCCTTGGAAACGAGCCGAGGCGACATCCAAACCTTTGTTTTAGGGAGAGACAGAACCTTTGGTGCTGCCAACGCACGTGTTATAAAGGGATTTCTCTCTCTCTCCCAGTTTAAGACTGGAAGTGCGAGGGAGTTATTATTATTATACTGTGAACTATTATAGTACTTAAGAAGTTTTGCTCAGTAGAGCGTGATTGACAAGTGTATGCTGCGGTTTGTGACTTATATATTGAAGAGTTAATAAAAGCTATACTAGAATAGTGAAATTAAGCAGAATAGTCTTATTTTATTTTCACACCTGCCAATTACTGAACCTGAATGTGACAAGTGGCGACCCTGCCAGGATTGGCAACAGTGAAAAATATAAAGGCTGGAAGTTGAAGTCATGGAAACCTTCAAAGAATATCTTGCATTGGCAAAGGACTACGGACTGGACGACGAGAAGGCCATTGAGTTTGCCGAGCACAGGGTTCAAGCAGAAGAAAAGAATCTTGAGAGAGAAGAGAGACTGAAAAGGTATGATGCCGAGCGTGGGAAGGCTTTGGCCGAATTGGAAGAGAGGGAGCGGGAGCGACGACATGCACTAGAAGAGAGGGAGCGGGAGCGACAACATGAACTAGAAATAAAGAAACTTGAACTAGAGGCAGCACGACACCATGTAGAGGCACCAACAGTGATCAATAACCACTCCTAAAGCAAAAATCCCAAACCTCCCGGAGTTTGTGGATGGTAAGGATGAGCTTGACAGCTACTTGTTAAGGTTTGAGAGGTATGCTAACACACACAAGTGGGACAGGTCAACGTGGGCCTCGTCTCTTAGTGCTCTTTTGACAGGGAATGCCCTTCTAGTCTATGGTCGGCTCTCTGTCGATGATGCAAAGGACTATGAAATTTTGAAGAAAGCGCTCTTCAGAAGATACGACCTTACTGAGGAAGGCTTCCGTAAAAAGTTCCGGAACACGCCCCCAGAAGAAGGAGAGAGCCCTGCACAGTTCATTGTCAAGCTCAAGAACTTCCTCAAGAAGTGGATGGAACAAGCTGGTGCTTATGAGACTTTTGCTGAGCTCCAACAGCTGGTGATCAAGGAACAGTTCATCAATGCTGTCTCAAATGCACTGGAAGTTCATTTGAAAGAAAAAGCCCCTACTAATCTGGATGACCTGGCAAAGGCAGCAGAGCAGTACCTCACAGCTCATGGAACTGAGCTCTATAAGGAGGCCAAGGTAGCTAAAAACCCTGTGTATCGACCACCTAAGCAGACAGGACCAAGTGCTTTTGAGAATCCTTGGCATGGGCCCAATGAGCAAGTCAAAGGGACTTCAGCTAGAGATGTAAGGTGCTACAAATGCAACCAGCTCGGCCACATAGCATCGAAGTGTCACCTCTCAGATCAGTCAAGGGGTCCTAGAAATGACAAGAAGTGTATGTTCTGTGATAAATTTGGTCATGATCTCCCTGAATGTAGGAAATTGAAGACCATCAAAACTGCTTATTTGGATGTTGAGAAAAGTGTTGAAGAGGCACAGACACCAGTGGCACAAGTCTCGTCCTTCTGTTCAATCAGTGCCCCTCCTCCAGAAATGGATGTAGCAAAGATAGATGCTTGCATCAAGGAAGGAAAGCTTTTCCTTGAGAATGGTTTTGCAGTCCCTTGTATGAATGCTTGTGTTCCAAGCAATGAAGACTCTATGCCAGTGACAAAGGGTCGAGTAGGATCCCACATTGTTCGGGTGTTGCGTGACTCTGGATGTAGTAGTGTGGTAATCAAACAAAAGTTTGTTGATCCTGATCTTTACACTGGAACCTTAGTGCTGGTCAGGCTTGCTGACAACTCCTTCCGGAGAGCTCCAATGGCTAAAATCCACATCAACACTCCATACCTGATTGGAGAAGTGGATGCAGTTTGTCTTCCTGACGCCCCCTATGATCTTCTAATTGGAAACGTCCCATGTGCAAGACCAGCTGAAGACCCTGACCCAGCGTGGCAGGACACCTGTGACCAGGAGACCTGTGCAGTGGCAACAAGGGCACAAGCAATGCGAGAGGGTAAGAGACCCTCTCCACTGGTAGTGCCAGGCAGTAACCTGTACAAAGAAGTCGATAGGGATGAAGTTTGTCGACTACAGAAGAAAGATGACACACTGAAGAAGTTTTGGACCTCTAAAGAAGAGAGAAAAGGAAGGCAAGTAATCCGGTTTGAAACCAGGAAGCAGTTATTGTACAGGACATTTGTTCATCCAGACATCAACCATGGGAATCCAGTCTCCCAAGTTATGGTTCCTAAACCACTGAGAACACAAGTCCTGACATTAGCTCATGAATCTACCTTAGGGGGCCACCTGTGTGCTAAGAAGACAAAGAAAAAAATTCCTCAGAGAGTTCTACTGGCCTGGAATGGGTGCAGATATAACGAGGTTCTGCAGATCTTGTGACATCTGCCAGAAGACAATCAGCAAAGGTAGGGTGACAAAAGTACCTCTTGAGAAACTGCCAATCATTGATACTCCATTCAAGAGGGTATCTGTGGATATAATTAGTAAGATACACCCACCATCGGAGAAGGGACACCAGTTTATCCTCACTATGATGGACCATGCCAGTAGGTATCCTGATGCAGTGCCCTTGAAGAACATTGACTCTGAATCAGTTGCAGAAGCTTTGGTAGATATGTTTAGCAGGGTAGGGGTGCCTGAAGAAATATTAAGTGATCTTGGAACACAGTTTACCTCTGACTGCATGAAGGAAGTAGCCAGACTCCTCAGTATGCGACAACTCACAACTACTCCATACCATTCAATGTGTAATGGATTGGTGGAAAAGTTCAATGGAACTCTAAAGCAAATGCTGAAAAAGTTATGTCAAGAGAAGCCTAATCAGTGGCACCGGTATATCAATGCTGTGTTGTTTGCTTACAGAGAAGTTCCTCAAGAGTCGACAGGATTCTCCCCCTTTGAGATACTATATGGAAGATCTGTAAGAGGGCCAATGCAGATTTTGAGGGAACTATGGAGAAAAGACATTGAAGAGCCAGAAGTCAAGAGTAGCTATCAATATGTCTTTGAGCTCAGGAAAAAAATGGAAGAGACCATGAAACTAGCAAATGAAGCACTGAAGTTGGCACAAGGGCGATAAAAACATTACTATGATAGGAGATGCAGGCCTCTAAGTCTTCAGGTAGGCGATCAAGTACTGATTCTACTCCCTACGGACAGCAATAAGCTACTCATGCAGTGGAAGGGCCCGTTTAATGTAGAGAATATTGTGGGCAAGAATGATTATGGTATAAACATTCATGGAAAAGTTAAAACTTTTCATATCAACATGTTGAAGAAGTATCTTCAAAGAGCAAAAGATGTCATCTTAGATACAGCGTGTGCTGTGTTTGACAATGTTAGCAACTCAAGTATAGACATCCATGAGGATGAAGAGTTACTGGAGATAGCACCAACCTCTGGATCAGAAACAATAATGGATTTTATGTTTGGCTTAAACCTTGACCTGCATCAGGAACGTCAAATCAAAGAACTTGTGCGGGAGTATGAAGATATCTTTACGGACATCCCTGGAACGTCAAACAAAGGTGAGCATAAAATAGAACTTACATCGCATGAACCCGTGAGGCGTAAGCCATACCCGGTACCATATGGTGTCAGAGCGTCCCTTAGGAAAGAGATAAAAGATATGCTAGACATGGGTATCATCCAGGAGTCTGCATCACCTTATGCTTTGCCAGTGGTGATTGTAAAGAAATCTGATGGGTCAAATAGAGTATGTATAGACTTTAGAAAACTTAATCGTATTACTATATTTGATCCAGAACCAATGGTTACAGCAGATGATGTTTTTGCCAGGTTATCAGAAAGCAATTTCTTTACAAAGATTGATTTCACCAAGGGCTACTGGCAGATCAAGGTTCGATCAGAAGATGTCCCAAAGACAGCTTTTGTTACTCCTGATGGCCAATATGAATTTCTTAAGATGCCTTTTGGCATGGTTAATGCAGGAGCCACATACGTTAAGTGTATGCAAACACTTCTTAAAGGTCTCGATAATGTGGAAAGCTATATAGATGACCTACTGGTACACACAAAGTCATGGTCTGAGCATTTAGAAACCTTGCAAGAGTTATTTCAGCGTATTAGAAATGCAAATCTCACAGTTAGGCCAAGCAAGTGTATTTTAGCTTCAGAAACAGTGCGATTCCTG
>NC_090757.1:1664448-1676948 GCF_036898095.1 Palaemon carinicauda
GCATAAATCAGGGGACATATAACTTGATATGACACATAGCAATCTTCACCCCGAATACCGTTTTTGCTTCGAAGGGGAAAGTGGCAAAATTAAAAGGGGAGCCGTTATCAAGGTACCCTTTCCTCTCATACTACTGAAGAGTATCTGGATGGCACTGTAGTCAACCCAGCGCGCTATTCCTTGTAGCGTTGGGCATGGTGCTACAAATATAATAGTTTCGGGAGGGATCCTGCCAAGGCCTTTTCTATAGAAAAGGAGGGCGGGTCCATCAGGACGACATGGCTATCTCACCCAAAAATAGATTTTTCGCTTCCGTTTTTTGGGCTCAAGCCATGTCGTCCTGATGGAAGGTTACCAGAGAATTATTTAGAAAGTACTGTATCTGTGGATTTTTAAAAGTGCCTTAACCTTGGGACAGTTATTCCTTGGTCATCCAGACCATCGAGACATATGACGTTACCGTTATACGTCATTACTCCTAAGCATAAACCATGTTAGTGCTTCCTGCCCCCTGCAAGGAAGAGTCATACTAGACATAGGAAAGGAGTCTCAAGGTTTGCATATAACATATGAACAAACATACCATCAACTACATACAGGTTTTGCTGTTTGTATGACTAAATGAAACAAGCATTACCAGATAAAGTTTGTACCCATATAAGAACAAAGGTATTAGCTATACATGTTGTTCGTAGAAATACATGCAGTTTATTAAAGGATAATAAAACATTTTTATTGAAAATCAATTTTGGGACAAAATAAGACGCAATTACACTTCAGTAATTTATTGGTAATAAATAATCAGGAGAAATAACGTATATAACATAATGTTAATAAATGCAATAAGAAACATGTCCAACAATCAAAGCACAGAAAATCTTTATTTCACCAGAAAGGGAAAAAATATTAATGCCACTATGAATCTGAAAATTTGTTAAATTTTCTAATATGTATTTCTGTGATATTGACTGTCTCATCACAATGTGTAAGAACACACGGCACAAGTGTTGTCTCTTATGTTTCTTCACCTCAATTAATTAGAACAGTCCTTAGTGTCACCTTGGTGACACTTATTTCAAAGTATCGCACTGAGAGGTGTCAACACCTTCACCCTTTCATTGATAGTCTCAATCAATTCACTGTTCATCGGCAGCACTAGACGACAGGTTTTAGTATACTACCTGCCGCCACCACAAAACGCTTGAGTTCTTGCACTTGCTTCACATAATGCTTGTAGAACACTCTGGATGACTTCCACCAGTGTATGAGTGAAGACGCTCAAAATCCATATACTGAAAGAAATTCAGTGAAGAAGCAATTTTTCTTGGATCATGACCTGCAGGTGTACTGTCAGAATCCGCTCTGCAAATAAAATAGGTGATTTTCGCCCTTAGTTGTTTTAGGGATAGGTTTGATCCTGAGGTTTCTCCTTTAAAGAGCTGTCCTCCCCTGAAGTCTGAAGTTCTTCAAAGATAGACATTTAGACACTCCACTGGGCACAGCGAGACATCTTCCTTCAGAGGGTAGATTCTCCAGGGACCCCCATCTTTTGGTGGAAAGCTCGTTCTAAGCGAGAAAAGTTGGATCAGGAAAACGATTCAGTTCTCCCACTTCTGTGAACTGAATATGGCCCTCATCTTTGGATAGGGCCACTATTTCACTAACTCTGGTCCGCGAGGCTAGAGCAAACAAGAAAATAACTTTTTGGGTCAAGTCTTTCAGAGAGCAATCCTCATTGTTCACTGTTGAATCAAAGTGTAGGACCTTGTCCAAGGACCATGAAATAAGCTTCGGAGGGGCTGCAGGCCTGAGTCTAGCACAAGCCTTAGGGATCTTGTTAAAGATTTCGTTTGACAAGTCTACTTGGAAGGTGTATAGCAGAGGTCTAGTTAGAGCTGATTTACACGTGGTTATCGTACTGGCTGCCAAAGAAGTACAAACAGAAGTCCGTTGAGATTTCTTTTGGTCGTTTTGCTTTGATGAAAGCAACCCACTTTTTCCAAGCTGACTCGTATTGTCTTCTGGTTGATTTAGACTTATATTCTTCTAGGAAGTCTATACTGCCTCTCGAGATCCCAAACCTTTTCTTTACTGCTAAGGAGAGAAAATCATGAGATGGAGGTTTTGGGTTCTCTGTGATGAAGCAAAGACAGTCGACTTCTGTACTTGTTGAGACAGTACTGGGTCCGGCAGAGGGACCAGCCTCAGCTTCAGTTCCAATACAAGAGGGAACCAGTTGTTCTTTGGCAACTTGGGAGCCAATAGAGCTGCCATTCCCTGAAAGGATCTCAGTTTGTTGAGGGCCTTCATTAAAAGATTGGTTGGAGGGAACAGGTAAATCCTGTTCCATCTGTTCCAGTCGAGGGGACATGACGTCCATCGCTTCCGCTAGAGGGTCCTCGTATGGGGCCATATAACGAGATAGTTTCTTGTTGTCGCTCGTCGCGAAGAGGTCGATCTGCAGTTTTGGGACTTGACGTAGGATGAAGGAGAATGAGCCTGCATCTAGGGACCATTCGGTGTGAGCCTGGATAGAGTGTCCACCGTCACATTGTGGAACCCTTGAAGATGAACTGCTGATAAATGCCATCTCTTCTTTTCCGCCAGGCGGAAGATGGACAACATCACTTGGTTGATTTGGGGCGATCTCGAGCCTTGACGATTCAAACATCTCACTATCACCTCACTGTCCAGGATCAGTTTTATATGGACTGATTTGCGAGGGGGACAGTTTCTTCAGCATCAGAAAGACTGCCATGGCTTCCAAAATGTTGATGTGGAAGGTCTTGAATAGAGAAGACCAAGACCCTTGGACTTTCCGTTGATGGGAGTGACCTTCCCATACTTCCTTTGATGCATCCGTATGGATGATGACTGAAGGTAGAGGTGGTTGCAAGGGTACGGTCCTCTTTAGGTTCTTGGACTTTGACCATGGCTTGGAAAGTCATCATAGTCGAGTCAGTATCGGTCTTCTTAGATCTCTTCGAGCATTTAATGCGTATCTTCTCCAGACTCCTGATGCATCTAATAGCTGTGCTCTTAGCACTGGGTCTGTCACTGATGCAAACTGAAAAGAACCCAGTACTCTCTCTTGTTGGCGTCTTGAGATCCTGTCGCATTTCAGTAGTCTCTTGACAGATCCTGCTATCTCTCCCCTCTTCCCTGGGGGAATGGAGAGACGGTGTGACTTTAAGTTCCAATGTATTCCTAGCCATTGAAACTCTTGGGCTGGAGATAATCGAGACTTCTTAGCGTTGATCTTGAATCCCAGATGTTCCAGGAATTGGATCATTTTCTTGGATGCTTGCATACACTCCGTCCTGGATGCTGCCCACACCACCCAGTCGTCCGGGTAGGCTACTACCTGGACACCTATAGGCGTAGTTGTTGAACGACTGCATCTGCAAGCTTTGTAAAGATCCTTGGGGCTATGTTTAGTCCAAAGGGCATGGCTCTGAAGACGTATTTCTTCTCCTGTAGCCTGAATCCTAGGTAGGAGGAGAGGGGCCGGTTGATTGGAATATGCCAGTAAGCATCTGCCAGGTCTATTGAGACTGTGTACCCCCCCTTTTGGTAACAGGGTCCTTATGTGTTGAAGGGTTAACATCCTGAACTTGTTGTTTTCTATGAACTTGGTGAGTGGCGAAAATTCCAGAATGACTCTGAGTTTGTCTGAGTCTTTCTTGGGAGCACAAAACAGCCTTCCTTGGAATTTGATGGACTTTGCCCTCCTTATCATCAGTTTGCTCAAAAGTTCTCGGGTGTATTCTTCCACGACGGGGGTAGAGTGTTAGAAGAATTGAGGAAATGGTGGTGGAGCTTCCCTCCAGCTCCATCCAAGTCCGCTCTTGACTAGGCTCTGGGGCCAAGGATCGAAGGTCCAGCGATCCTGGAATAGTTGGAGTCTTCCTCCTACCGGAAGCATCTCATTGCTTCAATTATCTTGAGGACTTGCCTCCTTGGCCGCGTCCTCCCTTACCCCCTCTTCCTCTTGGGGGGTATCTAGAGGAGCCCCTTTAAGAACCCCTACCTTTGGGACGAAAGGTAGTGGTCTGCCTCTCGTATGCAGGGGTAAACGCTGGTGACTGGGCAACCAGCTGCTGAGGCACCATCTGATAAGTTGGTTGGGGTTGAGTCACCATCTGGGGCACCGCAGTCATGGGAACTGTGAGAAGTTGTTGTTGTTGTTGTTGCTGCTGTCTGGCAGGATGAGAGGGCAACCTGGGTCTCTTAGTCTTCCTCTTAGGCTGGGGACCCTCATCCGGGGAAGACTTCCTCTTCGCCAACATGCCCCACTTCTGGTGAAGATTTCTATTCTCCGTGGCGGCCTTGTCTACTACTTCTTTGACCACTTCACTCGGGAAGAGGTCCTTTCCCCAGATATTGGAAGCTATCAGCTTCCTGGGTTAGTGTTTTACTGCAGCCGAAGCAAACACAAACTCCCTACATGCACGTCTGGCTCTAATGAAGCTATACAGGTCCTTCACCACAGTAGCCAAATGTGATTTGGCCATGACCATGTTCATGTCTGGGGTTCTGTTATTGCTTGCCATTGTCTCCAAACAAATCTGGAGCGACAGAGATGTGGCAAGTCTCTCCTTTATCTCTTGTTCCCTACGCAAGAGAAAGTCAGACAGCTTAGGGAGGTTTTCGCTGAAATAACGTCCAGCAATATCTGCCTCCAGCTTCCCAACTGAGGAGGTAAGGTGGACTTCCTTCCAGTCCTTATCTTCCGTGGGCAGGACTAGAGATAAGGGTATACACTCCTCAAGTGTAGGCCAAGGTTTGCCTGCCTCTATTGCTTTCATGACTGCCTTAAAACCCTTTGAAGCAAAGGGAAAGGCTAGCGAGGCTGGAGCAAGAAAGGTGGGGTGTTTCTTGCTAAGGGCTGACACTTTCGAATTAGTGAAGCCCTTGTCCTTCAGGCTACTTGATAACAGAGCCTGAGCTTTCTCATGGTCAAGTACTATGACCTCCTTCGGTTCTGTCTCCTCCTTGGATGTTGGTTCCGCCTTCAGACGGACGTAGCAGTCTGGGTAAGACTGAAAGCTGGGCCAGAAATCGACTTCCTCGATAAGGACAGCCCCCAGCTTCTCTGATATGAATATCTTGCCGTTGGTAATAGGCATGTATTCTGCATGCCTCCAAGGATTCACATCAGAGCAAGGTGGAAGATCTTTCAAGTTGAGTCTCCTCTGAGACCCACGGGATGTGGCGAGATGGTCCATTCTTCTCATCAATTCAGCGTCCCTTTCTTTGTTCTGCTTACGAAGACTCTCCACCATTGCCATGAGACTGGCCATTACCTGTTTCATGTCATCTGGTGGAGGAGCAGAAGACGTAGAGGGTAATGGTTCTGGGGCCGGAACTAACGAAACGGACTCCGATTCGACGTCATCCTCTTCTTCAGGAGCCAAGATGGACTCCTCTTCTAGACCTTCCGCTACAAGGTCTTTCTCGGTGTCCTCAGACACCTCCGACATCCTCTCATCTAGGTGGATGTCCTGCATCGCGTCGGAGACTTTCGTATCTACAGCAATCTGGGCGCATGGGATCTCAGGTCGAGGCTGGGGTATGACAGCTTCCACACTCGCCTTTGAGAACAGTGAGGAGAGCATCTGTTCACTCGGAAGGTAAGGTCCAGTAGCGTTCTTTTGAAAGCCACGAACCCATCTGCGCAGCCTACTTCGTGCTGCATCCCTTGACTCCGCTGTCTTGGGGTCATCAAAAGCCTCGGTAACCAAGGCCTTGGAAACATTGCAGTCCTGGGGGGTCCCAGTACTTGAGAGGTCCCTTGTAGATGGCGCAGGGAGAGTGAGCCCTGCACTCTTCATGGCCACAGAAGTCCTTGCTCCTCACATGGCAAAAGACTCGAAGGCACTTGGGATGGTCCTCCTGTAAAGAGAGAAAAATTAAATGAGTATGCGGTAGTTCATCTCACCTGATAAACTATATAAAATATTATCATTAATATTTTTGCATTATAGCTTAGGATAGACAAGCTGGAAAGGAATTAGGAAAGACACATACTCGTGTTTCCTGTTCAGCCAATTGCTGCGACCTCCCCCATAATTAAAGCCTAGAGTTTTCCTATTCAGGAAACCCAATGGAAGAATTCTAATGTGTAAGGATAGATAAGTGTAACTTAACACTGACTTTCCAAAGGTTTTAGTAATGTGGGTAAATTGTACCTGATCATCTATCAGTATGTTGAAAGAAATCTTTTCCTTCAATTTATGATTGGTCTCAACAATAGACTGTGCCAGAATACACAGGGTATGTTGGAAGATAACTACTGTATAATATATACCATAGTTATTTGTTTTGCAGTACGATCTATACTGCAAAAAATACTGGCTACTGTATAAATCTATACTGTAGTTTTAGCCAGCGTGTTGCTGGCTAGGCTAGCACCTGGCGGCATGATCCAGCCGGTGAGACTAAATGTTTATTAACAATAAATAAGGGTGTAAGCACTTAATCTTACTACCTTCCTGCAGAAGGAGGGTTAAAATGGAAGGGGAGAATGTATCATTCTGGCTTGCATCCAAATACAAACCGTTGCCAGTCACTGCCGGCTGCTAGTATGTGGATGGCAGTCCAAGAGAGGACTGAAGAACACTACAGAAAAGGGGTCTCCCACTGGCAGCCGGCCCAGCCGGCATAGATTTCCCGGAGCCTTGCGTCCATAAGGGAAGACTGAGCGGCTAAACAGCTGCTATGTAGGAACCCCGGCCGGCCCCACAGCCCGCCGGCAAGCAGCGAGATTGTAGGACGACGGCCAAAGGGTTGCGATGGCTAGGCCATCACTAAAGGACAGAGGGGGTAGGGAAAAGGTTCCTGTATGAAGTGTGGGAGGAGGCGGCATGGTTGCTGGTCCTACCACACAACGAAGAAACTGTTTCAATATCGGCGCCGTCCTAGGCGGCTGAAGAATATCTATTCTTCAACCTAGGGTCTCCCAATAGAGTTAAGGGGAAAGCAGCAGGCTTGCCGCCCTCTCTCAACATAGGAGAAACAGCGTTTCAGTGCTGGCGCCATCCTATGCAGTAGAAGAATGTCTATTCTTCAACCTAGGGTCTGCGAGCAAAGAACTAGTCTTCTAGACCGCAGGGAGAAGGTGGCGGCATCATACAACCACTTTAAGTGCGGCCTAGGGAGGTCTAGCCTCCTATGCCAACGGTTTAGGCCGGCAAGGGAATGACTATTCACCCTTCCGGCCGGCCGCCAACAAAAGACTGCATACTCTGAGGTTCTGTCCGAAACCCAAGGCCTGCTGTCTGCCGGCCAAGGAAAAAGAGAGAAAACACTAGCCTAGTCAAGCCGGAGTGTCTACTCGATGGCAAGACTAAGATAGAGTTGTAGCCTAAGGCTGCACTCAGAGGGAAGAAATCTCCACTGGAGACGAGTATCGATTTATGTAATAATTTATGTAACAATTTATGTAATAATTCTAGGAGATATCTATCTCTGCCTGAATTAATAAAACGATACATGAAGGTAAACCGGGAACATGTATGAAAGTATACTAAAGCCACTAGGCTAGTAGCCTAGTGCCAGGCGAGAATCGGTTACCTTCATCGACGAAACTCTCTCGTATAAGATCGCAGAGGAAGAGGAATTATATGCAATCAATATATCTTACAAGTATAAATTGCCTAAATAGCTTCATATTTAATTGCTATCACACTAGGAATGTCTTATTATATCATGCATGAAAGTAAACTAAAACGCGTAGGCTAGGAAGCCTAGCACGGGCAAGGTTCGGTTACCTAAATCGCCGAAACTTTAAAGAATACAATCGGCATAATATAAATAACTTCCTAGCAAATAAAACTGAATATCTTCGTAAATGTTCATGCTATTAAAACCGGGAAAGTTGTTCAGGCTAACTAAATAACACATGCGTTAGTAGCCTAGTGCCAGGCGAGAATCGGTTACCTTCATCGACGAAACTCTCACGTATACGATCGCAGAGGAAGAGGAATTATATGCAATCAATATATCTTACAAGTATAAATTGCCTAAATAGCTTCATATTTAATTGCTATCACACTAGGAATGTCTTATTATATCATGCATGAAAGTAAACTAAAACGCGTAGGCTAGGAAGCCTAGCACGGGCAAGGTTCGGTTACCTAAATCGCCGAAACTTTAAAGAATACAATCGGCATAATATAAATAACTTCCTAGCAAATAAAACTGAATATCTTCGTAAATGTTCATGCTATTAAAAACCGGGAAAGTCGTTCAGGCTAACTAAATAACACATGCGTTATGAACAATAGCGCCCATGATGCCTCCGATGAAGGCGAAGCTCCTACTCCTAAAATTAACCTAATTTCACTGTGATGCAGGAGCTAAAATTTATACACTGTAAAGATCAAATACTCAACTTTCCAGAGGCAGAAGAGGCTGGAGATTGCATGATAAATACAGAAAAACCAAAGCGTAACGAGAGAGCAACAGGGAAAATCATCGTGCGAGACCGCTACAACTATAGGAATAGTGCGCTGGGATGACTACAGCACCATCTAGATACTCTTCAGTAGTACGAGAGGAAAGGGTACCTTGATAACGGCTCCCCTTTTAATTTTGCCACTTTCCCCCTCGAAGCGAAAACGGTATTCGGGGTGAAGATTGCTATGTGTCATATCAAGTTATATGTCCCCTGATTTATGCGATATCCTTTGGAGAAATTTAAGGAGTTAGAATTCTGGAGACCTAAAGGTAAATTCTCTGGGAATATCACTGTAGACAAATATCCCCTAGGAAGCTATTTATAGGAACCTTCCATCAGGACGACATAGCTTGAGCCAATATATATATATATATATATATATATATATATATATATATATATATATATATATATATATATATATATATATATAAATATATATATATATATATATATATATATATATATATATATATATATATATATATATATATATATATATATATATATGTATATATACCGTATACATACACACACACACACATATATATATATATATATATATATATATATATATATATATAGAGAGAGAGAGAGAGAGAGAGAGAGAGAGAGAGAGAGAGAGAGAGAGAGAGAGAGAGAGAGAGACTTGCTTTTTATTATATAAGGGAGATATAGGCTTAGATGGTGAGATAGACCCTTCTGGTTTAGAAAAAAAATAAAAAAGGTTAATAGTCAGGAAAACCAAAATGAGAGAGAGAATTTTTAAAGATTGCAGAGAAAAAAAGATGCAGATCCAGTTATAACTAGGGGAGAGAGAGAGAGAGAGAGAGAGAGAGAGAGAGAGAGAGAGAGAGAGAGAGAGAGAGAGAGAGAGAGAGAGAGAAGGTATCAAAATCTATCTTGACGCGATTGTGACTTAGCAATTCTCTATTATTATTATTATTATTATCATTATTATTATTATCATTATTACTTGATTAGCTACAACCCTAGTTGGAAAAGCAGGATGCTATAAGACCAAGGAATCCAATAGGGAAAATAGCCCAGTGAGGAAAGAAAATAAACTAAGAGAGGTAATGAACAATTAAAATACAACATTTAAGAACAGCACCAACAGTAAAATAGATTTCATATATATAAACCATGAAAACTTTCAAAAAACAAGAGGAAGAGAAATAATATTAAATAGTGTAGTTTTGTATCCCTAGAGTAAAATTCGTCCTGTTTGAAGTGTGCACATTCACATTTTTCAATTTAATTCTTGATAATTAGTAAATCACATTGGTCTCTTGTCATTTCTAAGTTCAATGTTACACAAGAGGTAAGTTCTAAAATGTTTCGAATTGTGTCATCTCTCTAAAAGACTGTCTTCTTAGTAGTTGGGTTCATTACGTACTTCACCCAATTATGTATTTCTTCTGTAACAAAATAGCTGTGAGTGTGTGTGTGTTAGTGAGTGCCTTCATAACATATACTCTAAACTAGACGTTTTTAATCTACCATAGAATCTTCATCATTGTAATAATTATAATCATTATCGATTCTCCTACTACGTCTAATGACGCAAGGGGTCTCCGTTAGATTTCGCCAGTCGTCTCTATCTTCAGCTTTTAAACCAATACTTCTCCATTCATCATCTCCTACTTTGCGGTTCATAGTCCTCATCCATGAAGACCTGAGTCTTTCAACTTTTCTTGTGCCTTGTGGAGCCCAGTTGAAAGTTTGGTGAACTAATCTCTCTTGGGGAGTGCGAAGAGCATGCCAAAACCATCTACCCCTCACCATGATCTCATCCACATATGGCACTTAAATACTCTCTCTTATAGTTTCATTTCTGATCCTGTCCTTCCATCTAACTCCCATAGAATCTTAAACACAAAAATACAAAGCAATATACACAAATTCGTACTGAAATACTAACGCCATTTTCACAAAAATTCACGTTTCACAGCACAAGTATAATAATATATGATATTATCACAGGTTGAAATTATCGTTCATGCTAATTTTTCATATTATCATATTTTTCCATGCCGATATCGACAATAAAACAAAAGACATAAAATACTTCAACTGTTGATTTTAGTATCTTTAAAACAATAAAAAAATAAAACACCTAACATACTTCAGCTGTTGCTTTTAGTGTCTTTAAAATGATAAAAAAAAACACACACAAACCATCTAACGTACTTCAACTATTGCTTTCAGTATCGTTAAAAAGGATAAAAAAGGGGACAATTAAGAAATTCTCTTTTGGTCGAGACCAAAATTTACCCATGAACGAATTCTCTTACTCAGCGGATATATTCGAGGGTGTACCCGTGGACACAGGGCTCTAAAATGGCCCATATCATCGTGGTTTAGCGTCTAATCCTATTTGAGCCTCGCTCTTGTTCATCATGAAACTACCTTTTTTTTTCCCCAAACGAGCGCGACCAACTGAGTGGGGGAAGTTTATTCCCCTCAGTAATTTTGCAAAAAGGGGAAAACAAAAGTTGGTGGGGAAATAGGTATGAAAAGGGAAAATTGAATAATCACTGTTTTTTATTCTAGGAAAATTATGGATTTGTTTCTTTGAGAACATGTTTGTAGGCTACGTAAGAGATAGAGAGGTTTCATTTGCGAAAAATACAAAAATTAATTTTTGTGCAAAAAATATACTGGATGCCAACTTTATTTGCAAGGAAAATAGGTATGAAAAGGGAAAATTGCTAAATCAATGTTTTCTTTTTATTCTAAGAAAAGTTTAGAGATTATTCAAGTGCCATTCATTTGACAAAAATACAAAAATTTTATTTTGTACAAAAATATCAGGAAGACACTTTTATTTGTTCTTTATTGTCTCCCCAAATTGGACTATATCTTCTCCCTTTTAGAATCATAAGATTCAACCATAGCGCAAATTTAACTACTTGTTTTTCAAGACAAAGCATGAGATGACTGATTATCATAACATAAGATTACCCAGAAACAATTTTCCAGTAAGGTTCATACCTGGAATTCATGCAAGTGCAAAGTACCCAAGGATTGTAGTAGCCTGTTGGTAACGTCCTTGCCTGGTGATCGCCAGACTGGGGTTCAAGTCTCGCTCAAACTCGTTAGTTTCTTAGGCCGCTACAACCTCACCATTCTTGAGAGTTAAGGGGGGTTTGTGGGAGCCTGTGACGAGCCGAGAGAGGGTTGTGAACTCAAAGGCAGGATGCAATCAACTGAGTACTTTATTAGGGAACACTCTCCTTTATATACAAAACCTCAAGGCAACAGGACATAACATGTTCGAGAGACAGACAATGTTACAGAGGAAAACCGGAGACATGATTATTCAGGTTCTTCTTAGTGCGAGGGAAGAGCGCAGATACAAGCATAATATATACAAAATAATTTATGTACGATCGTGTGACACACGGTTGGTACAAGCCTCTAGATTTACCTACTGAGTCATCAGCAGCCATTGCCGGGCCCTCCTTGGTCCTAGCTTGAGTGGGGAGGGGACTTGGGTGCTGATCATATGTATATATGGTAAGTCTCTAGGGCAGTGTCCTACTTGATAGGTCAATGTCACTGCCCCTTGCCTCTGTAATTCATGAGCGGCCTTTAAGGTGGGCAAACCTATATAACTACTGTCTTTTTATCACACAGACCCACAGAAACAATGAAAAAAAAAGAAATTAAAAAAAAAGACAAACCAATCAAAATTCCAATCAACAAGCACAGTTTATTGTGAAATGAATATCATCTCATTAAATGTGGGGTCAAATTAAATAGCTCGAGTAATAGCGAGATGAAATTACCTCTAATTACATTTAGTAATTAGAGTACATTCCTTTTCAAAGTTAATCGTTTATGACATATGACGAAAAATTACAGAAAAACTTAACTCAGGTACAGTTGGATGCATGAAGTCTTGGTACACCTCGCTCTCAGGTAGTACACCTTGTCACATCCCATCTGCGCGGCGAGATCGTGTTTAGCCACACCCATTATCTCTGCCATCTCTCACTAGAGTGGCTGCTTGGTTACTCCCGCACAGTATGGG
>NC_090757.1:1681948-1701948 GCF_036898095.1 Palaemon carinicauda
ATATATATATATATATATATATATATATATATATATATATATATATATATATATGCACGTATATATCCAAAATGTATACATATATGAATACATACATACATATATGCAAGAACATATATGTGTATACACACATATACATATATATATATATATATATATATATATATATATATATATATATATATATATATATATATATAAATTACATATATAATATATATATGTGTGTGCATGTATATATGTATGATAATTTTGTACATTTAGACGTGTTTTTCCTATATATTCATATAGGCAATATATTATATACTCCTCTTAATATCTGGATTATCTCTATACCTCGGGATCTCAGACTCAAGGGGGGAATCAACTCAAGGAGGATAGCTTCTGGTCGGACAGAGAATAGAACCAGGGGCCAAGAAACTGAGGTTCCATTGACTTAGCAAGAGGAGCCTCAGTTTCGTGGGCCCTGGTTCGATTACCTGGCCGTCCAGAAGCTATCATCTTTAATGTAATTCCCCCTTGGGTCTCTGATCCTGAGGTAGAGAGAATCCAGATATTAGGAAGCATATATTTTATGACTTATATGAATATATATATATATATATATATATATATATATATATATGTGTGTGTGTGTGTGTGTGTGTGTGTGTGTGTGTATATGGATATATTAATACAATATCGTGCTCAAATAGAAATAAATTTCTACCCCATACTGAGATCGAACTCTAGCCTTTCATTTCAATGGGAAAGGGTTCGATCCAAGTAAGAGGTAGAAATTTATATATATGTATATATATATGTGTGTGTGTGTAAATATATAGATATATATATATGAATATTTGAATATATATACATATATATACATATATATATATATATATATATATATATATATATATATATATATATATATATATATATATATATATTATATTAATATATATATATATACAATATATATATAATATATATATACAGTATATACATATACTGTATATATATATATATATATATATATATATATATATATATATATATATATATATATATATATATATATATAGTATATATGCATCTCTTCATAATTCACAAATGATAGATCTACTGTATTTTAACGTTATTACTGATCTTGAAATATTTCATATGTTTTATCCTTTTATTCTAATATATAGTTCATTTATTTTCTCTCAAAATGAAAGAAAGGTCGCTATCAATCATGTCCCCAGAAGCCCTAAAAGAAATTAGAACCCAAGTGCTAATTGCATTTCAGGACTTACCTAATGAGACCACGCACATACCAACGATGTTTTTTTTTCTACCTAACGTCCCGACCCAACAGATGACCTATTTAATAGCTTTTAATTCGAATTACCTTTAATGAGTCTAAACGCAATGTACGAACTCACATTTATTATTAATTGCTCTGACATTTCTATCATTACATTAGTCTAGAGGCAATGACTTTTGCAATTACATTACTGCCATTAGGTTTCATTTACAAATACGACTGCAGTGATTATATTAAAAATATTCGAATTACTAACAGAACATCAATTAAATATAATTAAAAAAACTGAGTATTAAATTTCTATTCATTTTCTAGAAAAGATTAGACAGACAGACACTTATAAATATCTAATTTACATTGTTAATATTTTTCTATAATTTTTCTGTAATTATTTTTCATAACAAGTTTTAATGAAATAAATAGTAATCATATATGTGTGTGTATATATATGTATATATATATATATATATATATATATATATATATATATATATATATATATATATATATATATATATATCTTTCATCAACTGGATTAAAAAGGCTTGAAAACGTTACATAGGGTCAGTTGGGAGCAAAAAATTAAAACCAGATGTAACCAGTCTATCAATAACAGAGAGAGAGAGAGAGAGAGAGAGAGAGAGAGAGAGAGAGAGAGAGAGAGAGAGAGAGAGAAGGGTCCTCAAACTAGCACATAAACACTCGTGTCACAGGATATATCATCAGTTCATTAAAACTAGATGTGTCAATCAGTGTGATTTTTCACAGAAACCAAGAGCCCGTGAAAGTAGATGTTGACGTCATTTGATGAAGAATGGATGTGTCAGTGACCTTTTGCTTTGACTTTTCTCCTGCGCCAACACACGACCTATTTACTTAACCACGAATATACAGTATATATATATATATATATATATATATATATATATATATATATATATATATATATATATATATATATATATGACGGGCCGAGAGTAGGATGTGACTCAAAGACAGTGTGAAAGCAACTGAGTGAGTTTATTATACAGCACTCTCCTTTATATACAAAAGCTCAAGGTAACAAGAATTTTCATGTTTAAAATTGACACCGTTACCGATGAGAAAAACAGACATGTTATTTCAGGTTCTTTTTAGTGCGAGGGGAGAGCGAAGATACAAGCACAAAATGAACTATGTACGATCGTGTGACACACGGTTGGTACATGGCTCCCCCCCCTAAAAATGACATACTGTACATGTTAAATAGGGTGCCTTGAATCTGGAGTCGTAGTAGCAAAAACTGCGCCGATTAGCGGCAGTGAATGGCTAAAGAAGTTGTTGGTTGGGGCCCGAGCGAGTGGCGGATGATGGGTAGCTTTGTTGCCACTCCGGCTCGTCACGGGGTAGGCGTGTGTGTCCTATGGCATTTATAGGCGTGTGTCCTGCGGCATTCATAGGCCTACAGCATTCATAGGCGTGTGTGTCCTACGGCATTCATAAGCGTGTGTGTCCTACCGCATTCACATCAGCTTCGGTTGAAGTTGAATAGGTGTCCTCTTGTCTGGGGTGGAGGCGTTGATGGAGGTATTGAAGTGGCTGTCCATAAGGGTGTCGGCTTTGGTCATCAAGTCCTTTATGGGTAAACTATCAACATCGGGTATGGCAGCGCGTACAAGTTTGGGTTAACGGCTTACCCAAGGGGCATGAAGTAGGTTCACCTCACGAGGAGAGCCATCTGCGGTAGGTTGAAGGCTAGTAATACTGGTCATTTTCCCGAGGGTGAGCGAAGTCCTTTGGTCCCCCAACAGTTGTTGAGAGCTGAAAAAGCGTTGCTATACGGGCGGCTGGCAACGGCGAGTACTGCTGCAGACGGTATGCGTTGACGGCGTCATAGTAACGGTGAGAGGGGGAGGGGCGGGGGGAGGTGGGAGGAGCGAGTCGCTCCGGGGTCACCAATGTGACGGGACGAGAGAAGGATGTGACTCAAAGACAGTATGAAAACAAGTAAGTGAGTTTATTATAGAACACTCTCCTTTATATACAAAAGCTCAAGGCACCAAGAATTTTCATGTTTAAAATTGACACCGTTACTGATGAGAAAAACAGACATGTTATTTCAGGTTCTTTTTAGTGCAAGGGGAGAGCGAGGATACAAGCACAAAATGAACTATGTACGATCGTGTGACACACGGTTGGTACAATACTATAACAATATAAATCATGAAATACATTAGATGTATATTGTATACAAATATAAATATGTATATATATATATATATATATATATATATATATATATATATATATATATATAAAGTATTTCATAATTTACATGGTTACAGATGGTTACACCCATGTACAAACAACCACTCACACACACACATACACACACACACACACACACACACACACACACACACACATATATATATATATATATATATATATATATATATATATATATATATATATATGTGTGTGTGTGTGTGTGTATATATATACATATATATTATATTATATATACAGTATATATACATACATATATATATATATATATATATATATATATATATATATATATATATATATAAACACAAAAAAGACCAATCAACGAAAGAGGCCTCGCGTCAAAATCGCACCAAGTAATAAATAACATCCAATGATTTCAACGTCACGGCACCCTATCAGGAAGTTCGTTGATCGCGTCCTTTCATCGTTATGCATATTCATAGATCCCCAAAAATAGGCAAATCCATATAACCACAAAATTTTATACCACGATGATTTTCCGAATTGCACAGGTCGGCCCTTTCAATATCACTCCGGAACTGTTTATATATATATATATATATATATATATATATATATATATATATATATATATATATATATATATATATATATATATATATATATATATATATCATTCTTTTTGGGGGGTGGGGTGAGAATTGATATCAAAATTTGCAGGATGAATTGAATTTGAAGGTATATCAATGTACAAAAGATGGGGTCATTATTTGGGTTTTGCTGTAAATCTTGAGATGACCACTACAATACACACACACACACACACACACATATATATATATATATATATATATATATATATATATATCTATATATATATACATATATATAAATATATATATATATATATATATATATATATATATATATATATATATATATATATATATATATATATAGTCACACTCCAAGCGTTCAACTCTCCATGGCCCTCGGAGAGGGAGAGTAGCCTACCCAGAGAGGAAGGTGTGTGTGCCCATATCTATCTATATATTTAGTAATCATTTTTGACGGGTCGAGTACACTAGTTTATTTATTTATATATATATATATATATATATATATATATATATATATATATATATATATATAATATAGAATGTGTCACTTTTTTGCAATGCTTCATGCCGGCAAATATTTAATATAACACTATCATTTATCTAAAAGAATCACTATCAACTGACCTCTACTGGAACGCAATTAGTGCCTTCCATTCCCTAAAACAATTACATGCCACTATAAAAACTCAAGAATAGGAATCCAATTTAATCATAAGATTCAATATGAGAAGGAATCCTTAAAAACTATTTTAAAATGCTGCAACTTGTCATTTAAGCACCAACACAAAACCATAGGTTAATTGTGTGCAATGTTGTGTTAATTTTAATTTCCCGTACCCCTAACTTTTGGAGCGATTTTGCATCAGAGCATTTCTAACAAACTAGTGAATATCTCCATTACTGCCGGGTTTCAGAACAAACACCCTCGCTAAAAATGTGTCCAAGGTGGTCCACTATCAAAATCAGGTGGGTAATTTTAAGGACATAAAATGGATGCAAACACCCCTTGGCTCCAGGACTAATTATCTAACATCATCCATAGAGCAATTGAAAATCAGTATTAAGAGCTTTTCTCGATGTCTGAAAAGACAAATTGTTCCATGTTGTACATTTACGAACAAAACACCAAATAGGACGAAAAACACTCGATAATACAATATTTCTACTACAGTATTATACTGTATAGTCACAGAGAACGTCAACTAACCCTATTTCATATCGCTGCATTGATTTGAACGTTCAAAATTACATGGAATCCACCACTCCCAACCTACAGATAGATTATTCCCTGATATACTGTACAAAACACCAAGTTCGTCCAAAAACACTCAATACTAGAGAGGCGTCACTCTGTTGAGCGCAGACATCCGCCACGGCAGCTTATTTTTCGACCTTTTCCTCAACCTTGACCTTGACCTTTAACCTAGGACTCTTAAAATTTAATCACTTCCATGTCTTAAAATAACATTTTACCCCTGAAAGTTTCAGTACTCTATGAGTAGAATTGTGACCTCCACACGGCAGCTTATTTATCGACATTTTGCTCGACTTTGACCTTCGACCTGGGACTTTCAAAATTGAATCACTTCTACGTCTTAACATAACAATTAATCCCTGGAAGTTTCAGGACTCTATGAGTAAAATTGTGACCTCCACACGGCAGCTTATTTCGCAACATTTTGCTCGATCTTGACCTCGACCTTGACCTTTGACTGGGTATTTTCAAAATTGAATTACTTTCACGTCTCATCATAACAATTAATCCCTAAATATTTCACTACTCTATGAGTAGAATTTTAACCTAGGACTGCCAAAATTGAATCCCTTCCACGTCTCCACACAACAATTAATCCTTGAAAATTTCACTACTCTATGCATAAAATTGTCACCAGGAGGTTATATATAAACACAAGCAAACAGACAAACAGGGGCGGAAACATAACCTCCTCTCTAACTTCGTTGACGAAGGTAAATATTGAATCAAAAATAGCATTTTACAGTCCAGTCACAGAGAATAACCATCAACTAACCCTATTTTACATTGATTCGAACGTCCGAAACTGCATGGAATCCACCCCTCCTAACCCCCGAACAGCCCCATCCTAGTTCACGCAGTTTCAGACGTCGTAATGGAATGATATTAATCCAAACTTTAATCAAATAACCCATCCGTTCTCTTACGTCATCCGGGTGATCATATTTCCTCTTGGCAAGAATTGGTCCTCGCGTATGATGATGGGTATCGTATATACTCTCCTGGACCGTGAGGGAATATGATTGCTGGCAATGGACTGCTGTGTCGTTCTCTTTTATGGAAGATATTATCAGCGGCGAAATGGTGTTCTTTATCTCCATACCCCTCGTCTATATATATATATATATATATATATATATATATATATATATATATATATATATATATATATATATATATATATATATATATATATATATATGTATGTATGTTTATATATACATATATATATATATATATATATATATATATATATATATATATATATATATATATATATATATATATATATATATATATATGCATATATGTATATATATGGTATATAATTAAATATATATTCTATATCAAAACTAATATATATATATATATATATATATATATATATATATATATATATACACTGTATACACACATGTATATATATATACATATATACATATTATATATATATATATATATATATATATATATATATATATATATATATATATATATAGGCCTACATGTATAAGTACATACTGTAGAGTAATACCCCTCTTTACGTTAGTTCAGCATACCTCAGCTCGAGTTCTAAGTTTACATCGTTCATCCTTAAATATCAAATAATAATATAAAGTCGACATTAGCTGTACTTCACGGTCATGGAAGCTTATTAATGACAGAGGGTTGTGAATAGGTTTTCAAGTTCAGTACATGTATAGGAAACTTTGCATCAATTCCATCCCCTGAATGTAGATCTAGGGTTGGTGAATCCCTTAATAGAGATTTAGCTAGAATTAGTGCATGGTGCCAATTATGGGGTATGAAGTTGAATCCTAACAAAACTCAAAGTATGATTGTAAGTAGGTCAAGGACGGTGGCTCCTCAACATCCGGATCTCAGTATTGATAATGTTTCTTTAAATATGTATGACTCTTTCAAAATTTTAGGTGTGATTCTCGACAGTAAATTTACTTTTGAGAAACATATAAGGTCTCTGTCTTCTTCAATTGCACAAAAAATAGGCTTATTGAGAAAGTCTTTCAAGATTTTCGGTGATCAATCTATTCTGAAGAAGTGTTTTAATTCTTTCATTCTACCTTGTTTTGAGTATTGTTCTCCTGTTTGGTCTTCAGCTGCTGATTCTCATCTTAATTTGTTGGACAGAAACTTGCGGTCTATTAAATTTCTTATTCCTGATCTAGATATTAATCTCTGGCACCGTCGTTCAATTAGTTCATTATGCATGTTGCATAAGATTTTTCATAACTCTGACCATCCTTTACTTTCAGATCTCCCTGGACAATTCTATCCTGTTCGTAATACTAGGCAGGCAGTTAATTCTAATAGCCAGGCCTTCTCCATCACGAGGCTCAATACTACGCAGTACTCTAGAAGTTTTATTCCAGCTGTTACCAAGTTGTGGAATGATCTTCCTAATCGGGTGGTTGAATCAGTAGAACTTCAAAAGTTTAAAGTTGGAGCAAATGCTTTTTTGTTGACCAGGCGGACATGAGTCTTTTATAGTTTATTTGTGACATATTTGTTTTTGATGCTGTTAATAGTTTATATATGACATGTCTGTTTTGATGTTGTTACTGTTTTTAGAATGATTTATTGTTAACTTGTTCTCTTCATTTATTTATTTCCTTATTTCCTTTCCTCACTGGGCTATTTTTCCCTGTTGGAGCCCCTGGGCTTATAGCATCTTGCTTTTCCAACTAGGGTTGTAGCTTGGATAGTAATAATAATAATAATAATAATAAAGTGCTTTATAGGACAAAAATAAGACCTATGTCCAAAATCGAGTTGTGCCAGGTTTTTTGGAACCAATTTATTACCTATTACGGGGTAACAAATTATCTATCTATTTATCAAGCTAAACATATATATAAATATGCATACTCGTATAAATACATATGTATTTTTCTATTTATCTATCAATATATATACATATATATATAAATATACATATATCCATATATATAAATATATATATCCATATATATATATATATATATATATATATATATATATATATATATATATATATATATATATATATACAGTATATAATTTTTTTTTTTTTGGGGGGGGGCTCAGGCCATGTCGTCCTGATGGAAGTTCCTAAAGGGTAGCTTCCTTGGGTATATTTGACTACAGTGATATTCCCAGAGAATTTTACCTTAAGGTATCCAGAATTCTAACTCCTGGAGCGAATATCCTTAAATAATCTCACACGGATATCGCGTAATATCAGAGGACGTATTCTTGACACGTCACATAGCTATCTTCACCCCGAACAGTATTAACGCTTCGAGGGGTTACAGTGACAAGAATCTGAAACGAGAATGGAAAGAGAGCCGCTCATAAGGCATCTCTCCTATTCTGTTTCCAGTGTGTATCAGATGAAGGCAGTAGCTCCCTCTTTATTCCTTTTTGTGTAGCTCTACTACTCGGTGTTTTCCCTTGTGTTCTATCGTTATTTTGGATTTAATTCAACATTATGATGACTTCTCCGGCCTCTTTTGCCTCTGGAAAGTTGAGTATTATCTTTACTATGTATAAATGTAAGCTCTTGTCGTTTTGAATGAAATTAAAAGTGATATTAAAGTAAACAAGACCTGTTGCTTACCGGAGGCATCCTGGATGCTATCGCTCGCTATTTATGGGTCATTTAGTTAGCTAGAGCGATGTTCCCAGTTTGCTATGCTTTAATAATCTAGCTATTCAGCTCCTCTAGGAATGCTTATATTATACCGTCAGTTTTTAGTTCGGTGATTTAGGTAACCGATCTTGCCCTTCATGAGGCTTAGTAGCCTAGGCGTCTGGCCCTAGTACTTTCATGCATGATATAAGTTTTTCCGAGTGTTATATTATTGAAGCTATAGGCAAATATTTTATACATGTAGGATATTGTTGAATGTTCTTTCCAAGATTGTATACGAGAGTTTCGGTGAATCAGGTAAACGATTCTCATCGCACCTAGGTTAGTAACCTAGGTACAGTAGTATACTTTCACACATTCCCGATTGTTCTTTTCTCCTCCGGAGGCTAAGTTCAATCCCTCTCTCCCTCTGAGTAAGCCTTAGGCTTAATCGTAGTGGTTCTATCTGTGTAATAATTCAGGAATAACTATACTAGGATATGTCTGTCCTGACCTGATAACCAGAGTGACTGGTTTTTTGGGTTAGGGCTGAACATCAGAGTTTCTAGTCAGTGGTCTGCTTCTTCCTAGCATAGAGAATGAGTCTCCTTTGCTAGGTTAGGGGAGGATACAGGAAGCTTTGCTTCCATAGTCCACGTCTGAAGGATTCTGTATGAGACGATTCCTTCCTCTAGTGTTCTAGCAGACTGTCCTGTCTTGTATTTCTTGGGCTGGAGAATGAGTTATCTCCGTTGCCCAGCGAAATAACTTCACCTAACTTTGTTCTGGTTGGGAGGAGGATAGCAAGTATTGCCAGTCTTCCTCCCTAGTAGATAACTCTAGGTTAGGATGAGCTTCCCTAACTGCCGAGTGTGTCTCTTGCTAGAACGAAGTTTTTAGGACCCTTATCCATTCCCCACCTCTCTTTTATTATCTTTTGGCCACAGTCCTACTTCCGTACCTAGTGTAGGTTAGGATGGAGGACCGGCTCAGCTCTCTGCCGGCTGGCAATTACGTGTCGGCCGGCAGAGACCCCTTGTTCTTTGCAGGGTAAACCCCAGACCTCCCTTGGTCTCCCTTCCATGTCTGCCGGTAGAGTCCGGCAGGCTATGGATTCTTTGGAAGCCTGAATGCTACATTCTCCCCTGCCATAAGTTCACTCTTTCTGGATGGAAGGTTGTATGGCAACGCCGCCTTATAACCTTACATCCATACTGTTTCTCTTACTAGTGTTTTGTACCCCTACTTCCAACTGCCCGGCTGCCGGCTGTTAAGCTGGCAGCCGGGAAGTTGGAAGTTCTCTGGTTCTTAGCCACTGTACGCAGACATAGGTATTGCTACCTTTGCCTGCCGGCAGTGGAAACACAGCCCAAAATCGGCTGGCCACTACGATTCGCGGCCGGCAGCCGGATGTTAGTGTTTTCAGCTGCCGGCCGGCACACATTTGCGAACCAGTGACCTGCCGACCACTAGTTAAAGGTAGTATATCTTTGAACTATACGGGGGTAATGGCGGCCGGCACATGCTGACCGGTACAGCAGCATGCGATGTACAGTAGTTACTATATTTGTAGTGTAGTACACACTGCATTAATAACTGCAGTACAGAGTTTGTTGTAACACGAAAGTTCTTCCAACATACTTAATGTTATCCTGTACAGCCTTTTGTTGAGACCGTACAATATATAGAAAGTGAGTTCTTTCTGCATTCATTCTGTCCCATATATTAAAACTTTATTTCAAGGTGTGAACTACACCTTAAAATTCCGTTTAGGAAATTACATAAGGTATTCTAGAATAGAATTAACCTTGATACTCATGGATATTTCTTCTCTTTATAGGAGGACCAACCGAATGTCCGCAGTAAGAACTTCTGTGGACATCAGTTTTGCAGGAGGCACGCAGTATGCGCAGCCTTCAGAGGTGGTCTCCAGTTTTGGGACCCTCAGTTTTGTACTGTATGTTCTAACCTGATTACCGAGGCTTTTGACAACCCTAAGTCGACGGAGTCAAGGGATGCTGCCAGGGAAAAGTTACGAACCTGGGTGAGGGGTTTTCAGAAAAATACCTCAGGCCCCTACCTTCCAAATGAGAAGATGAGGGCATACCTTTTCCCTAAAGCATCGGTTGATGCAGTCATTCCTCAGCCTCAGGTGGAGATACCAACTGCCCAGAATCCGGACATCCAATTGGACGATAGGATGTCGGAGGTGTCGTATTCTACAGAGAAAGACCTTCTAGGAGGAGGTCAGGAGGAGGAGCTGTCTCAGGCTCCTCAAGTAGAAGAGGAAGAAATCGACAAGGTTTCGGTTACATCGGTTCCGGACCCAGAACCTGTTCCCTCTACATCGTCTGCTATCCCAGATGAACTAGGAAGGACTCTTTCTTCTATTGTTGAGATGATCCAACAAATTCAAAGAAAGAATGATGAGAAGGAAGCTGCAATGAAACTGGAGATACGTAGACTTGCAGCATCACGTGGGCCCCAGAAGCGACTCAACGTGAAGGATCTTCCTTTGTGCTCGGACACCAATCCTTGGAGGTATGCCAAACACATGCCAATGACAACCAGGAAAATCGTGATATCAGAAAAGTTGGGAGCAATTCCCCTGGAATAAGTGGAATTTTGGCCCAACAAAGATTCTTATCCGGACTGGTATGTCCGTCTTAGGAAGGAGCCAGCCTCAAAGGAGGAGACGGAGCCGAAGGAGTTCATAGTTTTTTACCATAGTAAAGCACAGGCTTTACTAGCGGGCTCCATGAAAGAGAGGGGCTTCACGAACTCAAAGGTGCCAGTCTTGAGTAAGAAGCTTCCCTCCTTTGTGGCCTCGCCAACCAGAGCCTTTCCCTTTATGGAAAAGGGATATAAGGCAGCCTTAAAGGCGGTGGAGGCAGGGAATCCATGCCCCTCCTTGGAGGAGTGCAAGCCGTTATCTCTGACCTTGCCCTTGGACCAAGAAGACTGGAAGGACGTCCACCTTACCTTCTCAGTCGGGAAACTGGAAGCTGATATTGCTGAACGTCAGTTTGGTGACGAACTTCCAAAACTGTCAGATGTTCTCTTGCGCAGAGAGCAAGAGACGAAGGAAAGACTTGTGGCATCGATATCGTTGCAAACGACATTAGAAACGATGGCAAGTGACATGTTCATTGTAGTGGCCAAATCCCATATGGCTACAGTTATGAAGGATCTCTATAGCTTTATTAAAGCTAGGAGAACCTGTAGAGAGTTCGTGTTCGCCTCGGCTGCGGTGAGGCACGAACCGAGGAGACTGATATCCTCTCGTATCTGGGGTAAAGACCTCTTTCCCATTGAAGTGGTTAAAGAGGTAGTAGACAAGGCCACCACAGAGAATAGGAACCTTCTCAAAAAGTGGGGCTTAGATCTTAAGAGAAAGTCTTCTCCAGATGAGGGTCCCCAACCCAAGAAGAAGACAAAAAGGCCTAGGCCATCCTCTCGGCCGGCTAAACCCTACCGACAGCAACAACAACAACTTCCTGTGACCGCGGTGCCTCAGATAATGGCACAACCTCCAACCACGTACCAACTGGTACCTCAACAAGTGGCGACACAGTCGCCAGTTTTTAACCCAGCCTTCAAAAGGCAGACTTCTTCCTTTCGTGCGAAGCTAGAGGAACAGCCAGAGGTTCTTCTAGACGCCCTCCAAGAGGATGGGGATCCAGGGGAGGACGCGGTCAAGGAGGCAAGGCCTCAGGTCCACAACAGCAGAAGTGAGAAACTTCCAGTAAGAGGGAGACTACCGCTATTTAGGAATCGCTGGACCTTCGATCCCTGGACCCACAGCCTAATAAAGAATGGACTAGGTTGGAGCTGGAGCAGTCCTCCACCTCAATTTCCTCAATTCTTCCAACACTCAACCCCCGTTCTGGAAGAATATGTCCGAGAGCTCTTAGACAAAAGAGTAATACGGAAAGTTAAGTCCATCAAATTCCAAGAAAGGCTGTTTTGTCTTCCAAAGAAGGACTCAGAAAAACTCAGAGTCATTCTAGACTTGTCGCCACTCAACAAGTTCATAGCGAACTACAAGTTCAGAATGCTCACTCTTCAACACATAAGGACCCTACTGCCCAAAAGGGCATATGCTTTTTCTATACTCTTGTCTGACGCTTATTGGCACGTTCCAATTAATCGTCAACTCTCCTCCTACCTAGGCTTCAAGTTACATAGAAAACTTTACGCCTTCGGACCCATTCCTTTCGGGCTAAACATAGCCCCAAGGATTTTCACGAAGCTCGCGAACGCAGCCGTCCATCAATTACGCCCAAAGAGGGTCCAAGTAGTAGCCTACTTGGACGACTGGCTGGTGTGGGCAGCATCCAGGACAGAATGCATGCAAGCTTCTAAGATAGTGATCCAGTTCCTGGAACATCTGGGATTCAAGATCAACATCAAAAAGTCTCGACTTTCTCCAGCTCAAAAATTTCAGTAGTTGGGAATCCACTGGAATTTAGAGTCACATCGACTTTCCATTCCTGGGAAGAAGCGGAAAGAAATAGCAGGATCTGTCAAAAGACTATTGAAATCCAAACAGATTTCAAGACTCGAACAGGAGAGAGTGCTGGGCTCTCTACAGTTTGCTTCGATAACAGACCCAGTGCTAAGAGCGCAGCTAAAGGATGCAACAGGAGTCTGGAGAAAATACGCCTCAAACGAGCGAAGAGATCTAATAAGACCTCTACCGACTTGACTGCGAATGCCTCTCAAGCCGTGGTCCAATGCTAAGCAGTTAAAGAGATCAATACTTCTTCAACCTCCTCCCCCGTCAGTAACTATCCACACAGATGCCTCAAAGGAAGGCTGGGGAGGTCACTCTCATCAGAAGAGTGTCCAAGGAGCTTGGTCCAATTTTTTCAGGTCATTTCACATCAACTTTCTAGAAGCCATGGCAGTTCTTCACACACTAAAGAAAGTATCTCCTCGCCACTCGACCCACATAAGATTGATTCTAGACAGCGAGGTGATAGTGAGATGCCTGAATCGACAAGGGTCGAGGTCACCTCAAATCAACCAAGTGATGTTGGCCATATTCCGTTTGGCAGAATAGAAGAAATGGCACCTGTCAGCAGTTCACATTCAATGGTTCCGCAATGTGACAGCGGACGCTCTATCTAGTTTACACCCATAGAGTCAGAATGGTCCCTTGACGCAGGATCGTTCTCCATCATCTCGAGCCAAGTTCCAGAGCTGCAGATAGACCTCTTTGCGATGAAAGACAACAAGAAAATAGATTGTTACGTGTCCCCATACGAGGATCCGCTAGCGGAGGCAGTGGACGCTATGTCCCTAGACTGGAACAGATGGTCCAATATTTATCTGTTCCCTCCGCACAACCTCCTTTTGAAGGTTCTCGATAAGCTGAGATCCTTCAAAGGGAAAGCAGCAATAGTGGCCCACAAGTGGCCAAATAGCGTGTGGTTCCCTCTGGCACTGGAACTACGACTAAAATTCGTACCGCTACCGGATCCATCCCTGTCTCAGCGAGTACAAAAGTTGACTGTCTTTGCTCCATCACAGAAAATACGGAACCTACATCTCATGATTTTCTCTCCTTAGCGATGAGAAAAAGATTCGGTGTTAAATGTCAGTTTAGACTTTTGGAGGAAACCAGAAGACATTATGAGGCTTCAGGGAAGAAATAGATATCCTTTGTCAAGGCGAAGAAACTGAAAGAAATCTCGACAGATTCCTATTTATCATTCTTCATTCACCTTCATGAGCAAGGTTTAGCAGCCAACACAATTCTATTGTTCAAGCCTGCCTTGACAAGTCAGATACCATATGCCATACAGGTCAACCTTTCTAACAACGTTCTTATTAAACTATAAAGGCCCATGCTGGGCTTAGCCCTTCAGTGCCTCCAAAGTCCCTTTGCATGGTCATTAGATATGATTCTTCACTGTATATGAATAATGAACAATGAGGAATGCACTTAGAAGGTTTTGAATTTAAGTCTATTTCTGATTGTACTCGCTTTGGGGGCCAGACTTAGTGAAATAGTGGCTCTCTCTAGAGAGGAACGCCACGTCCAGTTCTTGGAGGGAGAACTGAATCTATTTCCAGACCCAACGTTTCTTACCAAGAACAAGCTACCCACCAACAGGTGGGGTCCCTAGAGAATCTGCCCTCTAAAGGAAGATGCATCTCTATGTCCAGTGGAGTGCCTAAAGGTCTATCTTCATATAACTTCAGACTTTATGGGAGAACAGCTGTTCAGAAGAGAAACCCTGGGTTCAAGGTTATCTATAACTAAGGGCAAAAATCACCCGTGTTATTCGCAGAACGGATTCAGACAGTACACCCGTTAGTCATGATCCGAGGAAAGTTGCCTCTTCCATAAAATTTCTCTAATTATATGGACTTTGAACATCCCTGTTTGTACACCGGCTGGTAGTCATCCAAGGAGTTCTTTACACACTATGCGAAGCAAGTGGAGCAACTTGAGAGGTCTGTGGTAGCAGCAGGTAGAATTCTTTAACCTTCTGTTTTAAATCTGCGAGGAACAGTGTAATTAATTTGGGACGATTAATTAAGAGGGTGAGTGTGTAGTCACTGTATGTCACTACACACTGAGCGATAGGCCACGAAAGTGTCCTTACGAACTGTTCCATTGACGTCGGTGAACTATAGCATAATGCGGACACTTGTGCCAAGCGTTTTTTTATGCTAGTGTAAATAAAGTGTACAGACTATATCATTATTATTAATAATTCATTTGAAGTGGCAAACCTGTTTCCTAGGAGACGAAACAATATTTTCTGTTGACTGTTTTTCTTTATGCTTTAACGCATATCATCCCCATTTTATAAATTTTATAAATGTTGGTCTGATATGTACGTTCATTAAATTCTAATACACTAGTTCATAGTGAACCCTGCGTCTTATTCGCCCACACTCATTTTATTAAATATGTACTGAGCATTAAGATTAAAATATGGATATTTTTATCATGGTATGTCTTTTAAGACTGTTCCCTGATTCAAGCAAAAGTCCACTCACTTTAACCCTTCCTTAGGAAGGGTTGACGTGGTACCCTACAAGATAGTGGCAAAGAGGCAAAATTTGTTACTATGCAGATACAACCATTATCCAATAGTTAATAAGAGTACAGTAGTCACATTGGGGAAGGTGTCACAAATTCATACTGACATTGGTGACTCTTATACAAACTTTGCTTTATAATGCATAGGGCGAGACCACTATACAAGCTTATCATTTTGTCATCCATAGTTATTATGTACTCCTCGAGACTTTTTCCAGAGTCTAGTACGACTCTTCCCTGTAGGGGGCAGGCAGCACTAACATAGTTCATGCTTAGATGAAATGATGTATGACGGTAACATCATAGGTCTCTAGGTCTAGACGGAACAGGAAAATACTTTCTTGAGAGTACGGCACTGACTGAGAATCCACAGATACAGCAATGCTCTGGTAAACTTCCATCAGGACGACATGGCCTGAGCCCAAAAAACGGATTTTGAGAGAAGCGAAAAATCTATTTTTGGGTGAGGTAGCCATGTCGTCCTGATGGACCCGCCCTTCCTTTTATGGTAAAAGGGCTTATTGACCCCTCCCTATAATACAGTATCTGTAGCACCTCGTATATCGCTACAAGGAATAAAGAGGGCGCTACTGCCTTCATCAGATACACACTGGAAACGGAATAGGAGAGATGCCTTATGAGCGGCTCTCTTTTCATTCTCGTTTCAGATTCTTGTCACTGTAACCCCTCAAAGCGTTAATACTGTTCGGGGTGAAGATAGCTATGTGACGTGTCAAGAATATTACGCGATATCCCTGTGAGATTATTTAGGGATATTCGCTCCAGGAGTTAGAATTCTGGATACCTTAAGGTAAAATTCTCTGAGAATATCACTGTAGTCAAATATACCCAAGGAAGCTACCCTTTAGGAACTTCCATCAGGACGATATGGCTACCTCACCCAAAAATAGATTTTTCGCTTCTCTCAAAATCTGTTATATATATATATATATATATATATATATATATATATATATATATATATATATATATATATATATAACGGATTTTGAGAGAAGCGAAAAATCTATTTTTGGGTGAGATGGCCATGTCCTCCTGATGGAAGGTTCCTTCAGTAGCTTCCTTTGGATATATATAACTACTAAAATATTCCCAGAGAATTAAACTAAAGGTTTTCATAGAATTCTAACTTCTGGAGCGAGTATTCTAAGGGTTAACCCTATAGAATATCGTATATCAACAGGGGACACACGCATTAACACGTCACAGGGCCATCTGCACCCCACCTAGCGTTTATGCTTCGAGGGGGAGATGTGGTGAGTGAATGTGGGAGGTAACTGGGGTGCCGTTCCAAAGATACTCTCCCTTCGTCACTGTTACGATACTCTCAGCTGCGTGACGTCACGTCCGCCCTCACCATTCCGTTCTAGCTATAACCGGCCTCCGCGATACAGTACAGCAGGGTGGGGCCTAGTAGGCTGAACTGGAACAGTTGGGCGGGTCCATCAGGACGACATGGCCATCTCACCCAAAAATAGATTTTTCGCTTTGCTCAAAATCCGTTTTTTGGGCTCAAGCCTTGTCGTCCTGATGGAAGTGTACCAGAGAATTAATGTATCGTGGGTTTGTTTCCAATTTAAGTGCCTGGTACTCCGAATAAACGTTCTGTGGTCTGATGTCCAAGAGACCGTGACATCTCCGTGTAATGTCACTACCAGAGGCATTACAATGACCTGGTGTCCCGCCCCCCTGGCGAGGAAGGTCCTAGTAGGACAAGAGGAACATCTCGAAGTAATCTGATGAAGAAATCGTGTTGGTCTCCAGACAGAACAGAAGGGTAAGTATTTGTGTAGTAACAAATTTATACCATTAGGTGAGTACATAAGAGATAGTAGGTACACTAATCATAATAACTTTAGAAAAGGTTCACTAAAACGCGAACAGCAATATATTTTCATATAGTAATAGGAGCGAAGGAGACGCATGTTGTAAATAAAATGAATATTTTATTTGAAATTTGCAAGGAAATATGAAAATTTTTGTACAATAATAAAATATAATAATAGACATAGTTATGGTAAAGGCTGGTGGTGCAGAATCTGAAAGAGAAACAATCATTTCTGTAATCACTAGTTCCTGAGGAACGTCAGTCTTTTAAGTCAAGATACACTTTATGTCTGAGAACATGTGGCACATATGTACGAATCTATGTCGTTTCACCTTGGTAGAGGACAGACCATTAGTGACACTAAGTGTCCACTGAAATCACTATGTAACGCACTAGGTGACTAGGGTCAACACAGGCACCCGTTTGAGTTAAAGTCCCGAGAAAACTCACTGTCCTACGCAGCACTAAACAGCAGGTTTCATCACACTACCTGCTGCCACCACGAATCTTTTAACTTCTCGCACCTGCTTCGAATAGTGTTTGAAAAACACTCTGGAGGACTTCCAGCCTGGGAAGGATCGGAGGCTTTTGAAGTCCATTCCTTGGAAGAAATTTAGGGAAGAGGCGACTTTCCTGGGATTGTGACCTGCTGGTGTACTGTCAGGATCCGCTCTGCAAATGAAGTAGGTGATTTTCGCTCTAAGTTGTCTTAGTGACAGGTCGCTGCCCGACGTTTCTCCTTTGAAAAGCTGTCCTCCACCAAAGTCAGAAGTTCTTCGAAGATAGACCTTAAGACTCTCCACAGGGCATAGAGAGACATCTTCCTTCAGGGGGCAGATTCTCCAAGGGCCCCATCTTTTGGTGGGAAGTTCATTTTTAGTGAGAAACGTGGGGTCAGGGAAGAGGGTAAGTTCCCCCATGTCGGTGAACTGTATCTGGCCCTCTTCTCTTGATAATGCCACTATATCACTGACTCGGGCTCCCCAGGCAGCAGCCGCAGGCAGCGGCGGCGGTTGCTAGCAGCCGGCAGCAGCCGGCAGGCTGGCGCCATGGATGGTACTCAGACAGGAAGTCCTATGAAGTAGGAAGGTCACTGGGTGTGCTGACCACTAGCGGCGGCAAAGGGGCGGCGGCCCCCGGCAGCGTATAGCCTTAGGTAAACCTGAGATAGGAAGGTCCTATATAGTAGGAAGTTACCTGACGTGCCGGCGGCCGTCGTCGGCAGGCCGCGGCAGTGGACTAGCCCCATGATAGGAGAGAGAAAGAGAAGGAGGGAAGGAGGAAGGGTAATGTCCGATACCCAACCGGCTTTCCTCCGGAAGGAGTGTACTCATGATACGAGTGGGGGACCCTTTCATCCCACGGCAGGGAGCCGGCAGACAGCTGGGTGCCCAAGGTAATCCAAGGGAGGATCAGAGAACACTCTAGACATGGGGGGGAGGGTGATCTCCTGCTGGAAGGGCGCCCGCTAACACAACCCCATAGTTCGACTATAAGGGGGAAGTGTAGCAGAGCGGCCACCCAGGCAGGAGAGCGCAGCTTAACCTACCATTCTCCCCGAGGGGGAATTGTAGGACAGTGGACAGGGGTGTGAAGGCAAGCTGACACAAAGAATAGAGTGGGTTGGGGGGGGGGATGATGGGGGCAGAAGGGATCGTGACCCTAAAGCTCCCAGAGGGTGGGGGAATCTGTTTTCTATACTACCCAGGTAGGAGAGAGGCACTCTCCAACCCTAGGGTAGGTTAGCTCAGAGTAGGAACAGAACTGGTGTACTGTCCTAAACTATAATAAAACAGAAACCCCCAAGGCCTAACCTAAACCAGGAGATCTCCTCCCAGATTAGGTAAGGCTGGGGATGTATCGCTAGGCTACAGGAGGAAGGGACAAGTCCCAACCAAGAGCAGTCTAGGGGGGAAGGGCTAGGCCCCCCACCTTCAGTCTCAGTCGATACCCCAGGGGGAAAGACGTTCCTTAGGGGTGGACTGGGATGAACGTTAAGTACTCTGGGGTTCTGACCGAAATCCCCCCATACACTATGGGAGGGAAGAGGGAAGAACTACCTAAC
>NC_090757.1:1706948-1731948 GCF_036898095.1 Palaemon carinicauda
GAAGTCTCTTGTTTTCTAAATGCTTTGATAATGGGGATATAACAAAATTAGGCTAACGATCAGTACGGAAGATTGTAGGCCTATACGACAAACAGATCTTGTTGGTCTAATAGGGTGGTAGGTTTCTAGTTGTAATGGCACCATGCAAACAGAATTTAAAGTACAAGTAAAAGTAAAAAGTAAGAACCTCTTTTCAATTTCAGTTTTGACTTTCCCAGCTGGTGTTTTGTGGTTTGGTCTTTTCACATTGAACATTCCCAACTTGTAATTTCCAATTTGGACTTTTCCAGCTGGTATTCTCTGGTTTGGTCTATTCTATTTTGGACTTTCCCAGCTGGTATTTTCCAGATTGTACTTTCCTAGCTGGTGTTTTGTGCTTTGGTCTTTTCCACTTTCGACTTTCCCAGCTGATACTTTCCAGTTTAGACTTTCCCAGCTGGTGTTTTGTGGTTTGGTATTTTTCACTTTGAACTTTCCCAGCTGGTATTTTCCAGTTTGGACTTTTCCAGCTGGTGTTTTTTGGTTTTGTCTTTTCCACTTTGGACTCTCCTAGCTAGTATTTTCCAGTTTGGACTTTCCCAGCTGGTGTTTTGTGATTTGGTCTTTTCTATTTTGGACTTTCCCAGCTGGCATTTTCCAGTTTTTTTTTCTATTCCAGCTGGTGTTTTGTGGTTTGGTCTTTACCATTTTTTACTTTCCCATCGGGTATTTTCCAGTTTGTACTTTCCCAGCTGGTTTTTTGTGGTTTGGTCTTTTCCCATTTGGACTTTCCCAGCTGGTGTTCTGTGGGTTTGTCTTTTCAGTTTGGAGTTTCTAAGATGGTATTTTGTGGCTTGGTCTTTTCAGTTTGAACTTTCCCAGCTGGTGTTCAGTGGTTTGTTTACTCTTTTCCAGATTGGACTTTCCCAGCTGGCGCGCAATGGTAGTCTTTTTAGTTTGGACTTCCCCAGATGGTGTTTTGAGGTTTGGTCTTTTCCACTTTGTACTGTCACAGCTGGTATTTTCCAGTTTGGACTTTCACAGGTGGTGTTTTTTTAAGTTAGTTTTTTCAGTTTGGACTCTCCTAGCTGGTATTTTTTAGTTTGGACTTTCACAGCTGGTGTTTTGCAGTTTGGTCTTTTCCCTTTTTGGACTTTCCTAGCTGATATTTTCCAGTTTTGACTATTCCAGCTGGTGTTTTGTGGTTTGGTCTTTTCCACTTTGGACTTTCCCAGCTGGTATTTTCCAGTCTGGACTATTCCAGCTGGTGTTTTGTGGTTTGGACTTTCCCAGCTTGTGTTTTGTGGTTAGGTCTTTTCCAATTTTGACTTTCCTAGCTGATATTTTCCAGTTTGGACTTTCCCAGCTGGTGTTTTGTGGTTTGGTCTTTTCCACTTTGAACTTTCAAAGCTGATGTTCTTTGGTTTCTTTTTTATTTTGGATTTTACCAGCTGGTGTCTTCGTGTTTGTTCTTTTCCACTTTTGACTTTTCCAGCTGGTGTTCTGTGGTTTGGTCTTTTCTATTTTGGACTTTTTCAGCTGGTGCTCTGCGGTTTGGTCTCTTCCAGTTTGGTCTTTCCAAGCTGATGTTCTTAGGCTTGCCTTCCAGTTAGGACTTTCCCAGCTAGTGTTTTCAGATTTGACCATTTCCAGTTTAGACTTCTCCAGCTGGTCTTCTGAGGTTCGGCCTTTTCCAGTTTGGACTTACCAAGCTAGTGTTTCTGATATGGTATTTTCCATTTTGAACTTTCCCACCTGGTGTTCTCTTGTTTGGTCTCTTCCATTTTGGGCTTACCAAGCTGGTCTTTCCCAGATTATTATTATTATTATTATTACTATCCAAGCTACAACCCTAGTTGGAAAAGCAAGATGCTATAAGCCCAGGGCCTCCAACAGGGAAAAATAGCCCAGTGAGGAAAGGAAATAAGGAAATAAATAAATGAAGAGAACAAATTAACAATAAATCATTCTAAAATAAGTAACAACGTCAAAACAGACGTCATATATAAACTATTAACAACATCAAAAACAAATATCTCATAAATAAACTATAAAAAGACTCGTGTCCGCCTGGTCAACAAAAAAGCATTTGCTTCAACTTTGAACTTTTGAAGTTCTACTGATTCAACCACCCGATTAGGAAGATCATTCCACAACTTGGTCACAGCTGGAATAAAACTTCTAGAGTACTGCGAAGTATTGAGATGGTGTTATCTGGTTCGGCCTTTTGCTCTTTTTACTTACCGAGCTTGTATTCTTTGGTCTCTGCTTTTCCAGTTCAGCTGGACTACTCTGATGTGGTCTTCAGCTCCTGATCCATCTTAAGCCTTTGGAGTAAAACCTCTCCTTGTAATAAGTTTTTAATCCATGGCTCGATTACCTCTATGTACAGTCGGATCAGATTTTTCATTATGCTGACCATCCATTGCGTTTAAATGATTCAGTATGTTATACCTGGTATGCAGTTGACTCCAAGAGTCTTATGACTTAATATTTCTATATTGGATTTGTATATTAGATTTAATTTGGCTGAGAGCAAAACTTAGTCATAATTAAATGGGGGGATCTTTGGAACTTCAAGCTTTACTCCTATGGATATTTTTATGACCATATTGAAATGTCTTTCTTTTTTTTTTTAGTATTTTAGTTATTTATTTTTTTATGTTATTTCGATTTACTTTTTATTTTATTTTATTACTTAATTCCTATATTGTACGGGGCTGTTTTCCCTATTGGGTTACTTAAGCTTACTTTTGTTTATTTCATCTAGTATTGCAGCAATTTCGTAATGGTATATATATGGGTATATATATATATATATATATATATATATATATATATATATATATATATATATATATATATACATATATATATATATATATATATATATATATATATATATATATATACATATATATATATATATAATATATATATATATAGCCTTATATATATATATATATATATATATATATATAATATATATATATATATATATATATATATATATATATATATATATATATATATATATATATATATATATATATATATATATATATATATATATATAATATATATATATATATATATATATATATATATATAATATATATATATAGCCTTATATATATATATATATATATATATATATATATATATATATATATATATATATATATATATATATATATATAATGGTAGGAATGCCTTAACGTGGTGAAAGGGTTTGCGTATCGCCATGATCATCAAAGGGTTAATTACTGTACTGCAATTTGTTCAGTATTTAAACCATTGTTCTCTAGTCTTGGGTAGTGCCATAGCCTCTGTACCGTGGTCTTCCACTGTCTTGGGTTAGAGTTCTCTTGCTTGAGGGTACACTCGGGCACACTATTCCATCTTTTTTTTTTTTCTTCCTCTTGCTATTTTTAAATGGTGTGTTGGGCAGGCTTAATAGAAGGGCCATGTATGCTCGGTGGTTCATCAAGAGGTTGTCTTTTCCTTTTTCTGACTCTTTTTCTTCTCAAAACCATCCTTACTGTCCTCCGTTCAGTTGAAGTGGCTATCCTGGAGGGTATTTAGCCTTGCATGGTGTATCGGCTCCTCCATGTTGACCAGTTTTTCCGACTTTTTACTATAGTCTATGGGTATCATCAATCACTTTATTTATAATTCTGTACATATTGTTTTTTGTTATAATTCTTGTTAATCTAGTTTTTAAGTATTTCTATTAATTCTTATGCTGTCTGGAGACATTGAGCGAAATCCGGGACCAGTATGTCCTAGATTTCGTCAATGTCGTCTTCTGTATTGCAATATTCGTGGTCTTCATGCAAATATCCAAGACCTTACAGTTGCATCCAGACAGTATGATATTCTTTTGTGCTCATAAACTTTGGTTTCTAATATGAGGCACTCATCTGAGCTCCTTATAAGTGGTTTTCAGAAGCCGATAATGTTGAAACGCAATGCCATCCCTAGGGCCAGGGGAATGGCGGTGTATATTAGGACCGAGTACCCTGCTTCTCATAAGTCATGCTATCAATGTGGATGTCATGAGATTCAGGTAATAAAAGTTTGTGGCAGGCATAACAACTTTTATTTGTGTTCGATCTACCGGAATCCAGACATGGATGATTCTATCTTCGATTGTCTTCTTACCATTATGGCTAAGATACAAGAAGATGATAGAAAGGCTTCGTTTGTCTTTGTTGGTGATTTTAATGCTCACCATAGGGAGTGGTTAAGTTCTATCTCTCCTATCGATCGCCATGGCTTAAGAGCTTTAGACTTTGCCTCTGAATCAGGCTGTGAGCAAATCATAAATGAAGCTACTCACAGGTCTGGTAATTGCTTGGACCTCGTATTCACTGACTCCCCTGGCGTTATAACTAGTAAGGTTGGTTCTCCAGTCGGGACATCTGATCATGCCTTGATTTCATTATTAGTGAAGACTGAGCAACCTGCCCCTGATATATCATATTCTTTTAAAATTTATATGAAATCCCAAGCAGACTGGAAGGGGATTTTGCATTATCTTTTGTGCTTGAATTGGTCACAATTATATAATAGTGTAGATCCTGTTGTCCCTTTGAATGAGGATCTAGTCAACGTAACCGATAGGCGTATCCCTTCTCGTGTGCTAAGGTACCGAGTGAAAGACAAACCGTGGTTCAATGATGATTGTAGACGTGCTTATTTGGAGAAGCAGGAGGCCTATTGCCTTTGGAAGGGTAACAAATCAGATTTGACCTGGAACAACTATACTCAGCTTCAAGCTTTTGCTCAAAGAGTATATGCCTCAACTGAAAAGGAGTACAATGTAACCATAAAATAAACCCTTTCTGGTACAACTCAGGAACATAAATGGTGGTCTACCCTTAAATCTGCACTCTTTGGTGTAGATGCAACAGTTCCTCCTTTACTTAAACCTGATGGCTCAGTCACTCACTGTCCAAAGGAAAAGGCAACCCTTTTGGCTGATGTTTTTGACAGTAAACAGAGTAATGAAAAACTTGAACTTCCTCATTCCTGTTTTCCTGAGGCTAAACTAACTAGTTTAGCTTTTCGATCTCGTGAGATTAAAGCTCTGTTCATGGACCTTGATGCTTATGGAGCTGTAGACCCAAATGGTATTTTTCCTTTGTTTTTTATAAAGACAGCAGATTTCTTAGCTCCAAAGTTATCTGTTATTTTGCGCAAGTTAGCTAGAAGAGGAGCTTTTAGCACTTGTTGGAGAATTGGTAATGTTACTCCTCTATGTAAATGTGTTTGTGGTAGCTCAAGTCCCACTGATTACCGCCCAATTTCCATAACTCCCATATTATCTAAAGTTTTTGAGCGTCTTCTGGCAAAACGTCTTAATAGGTTTGCTGAAGGTAATCATCTACTCCCTAGTTTGCAATTTGGTTTTCGTAAAGGCCTTGGAGCATGTGATGCCCTTCTTACAATCTCCAATGCTGTACAGAAGTCCCTTGATTGTGGTCAGGAAGTGCGTATGATTGGCCTTGATTTTAGTGCTGCCTTTGACCGTGTAAATCATGAGGCCCTTGTTTTCAAACTGAAACAGTTGGGAGTGGGTGGGTCGTTTCTTAGTATTATTATTGATTTTTTAAGTAATAGATCTCAAAGAGTTGTTGTTGATGGGCACCATAGTGAGTATAGGAATGTGATATCCGGTGTTCCACAGGGTAGTGTTCTTTGCCCATTACATTTCATACTATATACACATGACATGTGGTTTGGCCTAGAAAACAAGCTTGTTACATATGCAGATGATGCTACTCTCTTTGCACCAATTCCATCCCCTGAATGTAGATCTGGGGTTGGTGAATCCCTTAATAGAGATTTAGCTAAAATTGGTGCATGGTGCAAATTATGGGTTATGAAGTTGAATCCTAACAAAACTCAAGTATGATTGTAAGTAGGTCAAGGACGGTGGCTCCTCAACATCCAGATCTCAGTAGTGATAATGTTTCTTTAAATTTGTATGACTCTTTCAAAATTTTATGTGTGATTCTCGACAGCAAATTTACTTTTGAGAAACATTTAAGGTCTGTGTCTTCTTCAATTGCACAAAAAATTGGCCTATTGAGAAAGTCTTTTAAGATTTTCGGTGATCAATCTATTCTGAAGAAGTGTTTTAATTCTTTCATTCTACCTTGTTTTGAGTATTGTTCTCCTGTCTGGTCTTCAGCTGCCGATTCTCATCTTAATTTGTTGGACAGAAACTTACGGTCTATTAAATTTCTTATTCCTGATCTAGATATTAATCTCTGGCACCGTCGTTCAATTAGTTCATTATGCATGTTGCATAAGATTTTTCATAACTCTGACCATCCTTTACATTCAGATCTCCCTGGACAATTCTATCCTGTTCGTAATACTAGGCAAGCAGTTAATTCTAATAGCCAGGCCTTCTCCATCCTGAGGCTCAATACTACGCAGTACTCTAGAAGTTTTATTCCAGCTGTTACCAAGTTGTGGAATGATCTTCCTAATCGGGTAGTTGAATCAGTAGAACTTCAAAAGTTCAAAGTTGGAGCAAAGGTTTTTTGTTGAACAGGCGGACGTGAGTCTTTTTATAGTTTACATATGACATATTTGTTTTTGATGTTGTTAATAGTTTATATATGACATATCTGTTTTGACGTTGTTGCCTTTTTTTTTAGAATGATTTATTGTTAATTTGTTCTCTTCATTTATTTATTTCCTTATTTCCTTTCTTCACTGGGCTATTTTTCCCTATTGGAGCCCCTGGGCTTATATCATCTTGCTTTTCCAACTAGGGTTGTAGCTTGGATAGTAATAATAATAATAATAATAATAATAATAATAATAATAATAATAATAATAGTCAGGGCCACCAATACTAGTTGGTTTGCTTTGAGTGATTAGACTGAAGTTTCTCACGATCACTAATCTGCAATAGCGAACATGGGGAAAAAGGCCAAACCCCAGACATGAATAAGGACATGTCTGAGGCCTTTGTCCTGCAGTGGACTAGAAACGGCTGTATTTTTTGTCGTCGTAGCATATTCATATAAACGTGTATGCGTTTACATATATGTACTGTTTATCCTTATGTCTCGAGTGCTTCAGAAAACAGGCTTCCTAATTTGCTAGTATTATTAATGCAATTACGTTGCTGTCGCTATAGCGCAACCACTCCACCGTCTTCTCTACTCCTCCCCCCCCCCCCCTTCCATCTCCCTTGGCCAGCCACCCAACTCCTTATTCCGTGAAATCTAAACAAGGGGGGTATTTTTTTTTTTTGGGTGGGGGGAGAAATGTGTATTGTGCTGCCTTCCGTCGTTGTATTTTATTCCTCGGTCCCTTTTTGAAATGGCATAATGAAATTTGGTCGGTAAACACTCTCCATCCCTCCTTCACCCGCTCGGGCCTGCTGGAGATTTATCTAGCTAAACTCTCTCTCTCTCTCTCTCTCTCTCTCTCTCTCTCTCTCTCTCTCTCTCTCTCTCTCTCTCTCTCTCTCTCTTCTTTGCCTTCTGAAAATTTCAGTAAGGAGCTTGAAGTGGCCCTCATTTACTTTTAGAGATTATTACTCTGGACAAATATTCTTCTTAAGTCGTCTGACAATGGGACTCTGCATCTAAATTCTGTACCTCCTTTTGTATACTCTGTCTTGAGCGATGGCGAGGCATACGTTCATCTTTTTTTTTTCTTTTTCGTTGTCTCGAGTACCGGTGGATCATCTCTATAGGGTTGTTATGTTCTTTCTTATTTCCCTTAATCCAGGGGTGGCCAACCTTTTGTTTACCATGCACCAATTTTTTTCACTTCTAATTCAGATGCGCCACACAAACTTTAACCCCCTTTCAATCCATCAACTATGGTGATTTGGACATATTTGGCTTTAATACACATAATAATATGATATCTCTCTCTCTCTCTCTCTCTCTCTCTCTCTCTCTCTCTCTCTCTCTATATATATATATATATATATATATATATATATATATATATATATGTCTTTATACATTATATATATATATATATATATATATATATATATATATGTCTTTATACATATATATATATATATATATATATATAGATAGATATATAGAGTATATATAGATATTCATATATATATATATATATATATATATATATATATATATATATATATATATAGATAGATATATAGAGTATATATAGATATTCATATATATATATATATATATATATATATATATATAGATATAGAGTATATATAGATATTCATATATATATATATATATATATATATATATATATATATATAAATATATATATATATATATATATATATATATATATATATATATATATATATATATATATAAATATATATATATATATATATATATATATATATATATATATATATATATAAATATATATATATATATATATATATATATATATATATATATATATATATATATATATATATATATATGTGTGTGTGTGTGTGTGTGTGCGCGGACAGATGTAGCAGCTGTAAAGGAAATGATTTAACATGGATACAAAGTAAAGTGTACCTACTTTATTGACACTGAATTTGCATTGATAATATTCATTAGTTATTCCTGAAAGTACTAATAAAAATATATGAACATAATTAGCAGTTTTAAAGAAAAGTAATTTCACATGCAGGAAAAATAAACAAAACTATGTTTAATGAGACTTTTGACTCTGCCTTGCTTTCACTAAATCTTTAATACTAGCAGGTAAATTAGTAACTGAGAGCAACAGACAGTTCAAATTTGGTTCGGATAGTCGCGACCTCACTTCTTGAACATTTTCATGGATGAAAATATTTGCTCGCATCTGTATGTTGTTACAAAGCGACAGGCATAACTTTGGGTAAATTTTCTAAATTCTGGAAAATGTTCACTTGTTTATAATTGCCAAAAATAAGCATTTCAGATGCACTTGGGAGTGAGGGAAATTCATTAAATTTACTCTTCAGCACTGAATTTGCTTTTAGACCAATAAGCTCCATCTGTATATTACTAGGCATCTTCAGAATGTTATGTTCAGTAAGTGAAAATGGATTTATAAATGCAACCATGCAATCTTCTTCAGCAAAATCACTAAAACGACTATCAAAGGCCTCTCGTAGTAATATGATTTTTTCAATGTATTCTGTAACATTGGCATATGATTAAGGTATTATATATGTCTAAAATCTAACACATATATAGAAATGGTGTATTTTGAATAATTAAAAGAAAAAAATGCAGGACATAGCTGAAGGTCCCCTTAAATTATTTTTGTATTTTTTTCTAATAATCAGTAGTAATTTTGGTATTATTTATTTTATGAGCGGGCATGGTTTTTTAATTATCTCTGGGGTATAGTGCACCACTTGTAATCGTGCAATGCGCCACTGTTGGCGCATGCGCCATAGGTTGGCCACCCCTGCCTTAATCTCTCTCTCTTACTCTATCATGTGAGCTTGAATTTTTTCTCCTGAATTACGTCCGTATATTAGATACAACTGAATATATTTCGCCAACAGTTTTAAAGTTAAGAGTTTATTAAAGTCTTCTGATTTGTGTATTTTAAAAATTTTATCATGTTTTTTGTTATTACCCTCAATCTCTTTTTCTGTTACACTATTATGTAAGCTTGAAGTTCTGTTCGCCGAGATACTTCCATAAATTAGATACAACAAATTATATATTGCTCACAGTTTTAAAGTTAAGAGTTTATTAAAGTCTTCTCATTTCTGTATTTAGATTTTTACCATGTTTTTTTCCTAATCTCTTTCTCTGTTTCTCTATTACACAATCTTGAATTTCTCTCCATCAAGTTACGTACACGTGTTAGATACGAACAAATTATATTTTGCTCACAGTTGTAAAATTAGGAGTTCTTTAAAGTCTTCTAATTTTGTGTATTTAAAATTTTTATCATGTTTTTTCTTATACCTCTCAATCTCTTTCTCTGGTACTCTTATTATATCTTCTTCTTTGTCTGCATCTTTTTATCTTATTATATAAGCTCAAATTTCTTTACCCGAGTTACGTCCAAAAATAGTTGCGAACATTATATTTTGCCCACAATTTTAAAGTTGACTGTTTGAAAGCATTTCAATTGGTGTCTTTAAAAAATATCATTTTTTTTTATTCTTCTCAATCCCTTTCTCTGTTACTCTATCATATAATGTAAGCTTGAATTTCTTTCCCCGACTTACGTCCATACGTTAGATAGGAACAAATTATATTTTCCAACTAGTTCATTATCTTCCAATCTGTGTTTAAAAACACAAAATTCACTTCCAATCATCCTAGGAATGGTAAGCTTGAATGGAGTCCCCGAGTTACGTCCACACACACACACATTATATATATATATATATATATATATATATATATATATATATATATATAATGTATATATATATATATATATATATATATATATATATATATATATATATATATATATATGTGTGTGTGTGTGTGTGTGTGTATATGTGTGTATGTATATAGTCTGTATGTGTATATATATATATATATATATATATATATATATATATATATATATATATATATATTAGATTGCAATAGAATTCCCCACTAGTTTTAAAGTTAAAAGTTCATTAAAGTCATCTAATTAGTGTATTTAAAAGCACAACATATCTCCTACGATAAGTTCCTAGACAAAATCGACATATATCCACCTTTAGCTGAGTATGCAGCGCTACGTACTTTGTCAGCGAAAACAGAACCTAACACTTTTTTATAACCCAGACCGAAAGTAAATAAAAAGAAAAAAAAAACAATTTAAAGAAAGGTGTCTTAATGGTAGACCTGGCTCTGGCAGTAATGGCAATGAGGCAGGAAAACAAAGGCTGAAAGAGAATTCCAAATGTTAGAAGATGGATGGTAGCGGTTATTGTGGAGCGTACTTTGAGAATTAGGAATTTTCTATTCGTTATCAATGGAAACTTAACACCTTCGGAAGTAAGAGAGTGTGATGCTCATCTTTTCAGATGTCAATAACAGTAGTAAATTAACTTTAACGTCTCGAAGTTTTCAAGACTAAAGGTTTAAAGGTCGCTCACGAATGGCAGAGCCAATGGACAGTGACAACGCCCTCCTACTGTCCATTTAGCCTACACATATGATTAGCTCCCAAGTCCCATCTCTACCTATGACAAGGGAAGGCTAGGCAATGGCTACTGATGGCTCAGCAGGTAGACCTATAAGCTCCAGCCCCAGCCCCCCCTCCTTAGCTTACGAGGACGGTCAGCTTGCAGGCACTGTAAGAAACTATCGAACTTAAGCGGGAATCGAACCCATGTCCAGCAATGTCGCTAGGCAGGGACGTTTCCAATAGGCTACCGTAGCGGTAAATTCATTTAATTTAAATCTTTGAGCAAATATGATTTTATTAACATCCCATCTTTGCATTTTCTATAAAATTTTCATGATATCTCCCCGGGGAATGATCTTCACAGCAATATTGGCTACTCAGTGCAGAGTTTATCGGCAAGAGGCCTTATGCTCAGCAGTATATTAGTAGGCACTTACTTCAGGGTTAAGGGCTAATATATCTACACGCTGGTCATCCAAGTCAGCGGATTTATGCAACAATGGCCTAACTGTATATAAAGATAGGTTCTTTAGCATTCTGGATACTGTCGTCTTTTAACGCTCACGGTATGTAACAGGAGGAGAGCTATTACTATGTTAGGGAGGTAATTTCATTCTTGGTTAAAACAAGATAAGAATATTTACGTAGCTATTTTCTCTTGAATGGGAGGAAGCATAAAGATTCGGTATCATATAGTGTTACTGTATGTATACATCCATGTGTATGATATATATATATATATATATATATATATATATATATATATATATATATATATATATATATATATATATATATATTCAAATAAGCCATATATATATATATATATATATATATATATATATATATATATATATATATATATATATATATACTGTACATTATATACATATATATGATAAATTTTGCACATTAAGACGTGTTTTTCATATTCAAATAAGCCATTTATTTTTTTATACCATTAATGTCTGGATTCTTTTAACGACATCGGGATCAGAGCCCCAGGCTAAATCACTAAGAGAAGAGCTTGTGACCGGCCGGGAATCGAACCCTGGTCCAGCAAGCTTGTGCAAAATTTGTCATTACTCGAATACCAAGTAACAAACTACCAATTAGCTATGATGGTGAAGATGGGTTGACTTCAATTCTAAGTACAAAACACCTGAATTAGACAGGTATAAATACAGGAGAATTGTCATTGACTTTTATCTTTCTTCGTGCCCAAGTGGTAGTCACTGTCTATACAAGCTTGCCGGACCAGGGTTCGATTCCCGGCCGGTCACTAGCTCCTGTCCTTGTGTGATTTCGCCTGGGGCTCTGATCCCGAGGTCGTTAAGAGAATCTAGACATTAATGTATGAAAAATATATGGATTATGTGAATATGAAAAACACGTCTAAATGTGCCAAAATTGTCATTACTCAAATGCCAAGTAACAAACTACTAATTAGCTACGATGGTGAAGATGGGTTGATTTCAATTCCAAGTACAAAACACCTGAATTCGACAGGTATAAATACAGGAGAATTGTCATTGACTTTTACCTTTCTTCGTGGCCAAGTGGTAGTCACTGTCTATACAAGCTTGCCGGACCAGGGTTCGATTCCCGGCCGGTCACAAGCTCTTGTCTTTGTGTGATTTCGCCTGGGGCTCTGATCCCGAGGTTGTTAAGAGAATCCAGACATTAATGGTATAAAAAAATAAATGGCTTATTTGAATATGAAAAACACGTCTTAATGTGCAAAATTTATCATATATATGTATATAATGTACAGTATATATATATATATATATATATATATATATATATATATATATATATATATATATATATATATATATATATATACATATATATGTATATATATATATATATATATATATATATATATATATATATATATATACATATATATATGTATATATATATATATATATATATATATATATACATATATATATATATATATATATATATATATATATATATATATATATATATATATATATATATACATATATATATATATATATATATATATATATATACATACATATATATATATATATATATACATACATATATATATATATATATATATATATATATATATATATATATATATATATATATATATATATATATATATATATATATATACACACACTAGGATGTGTGAGGATTTTACGAAAGGGATATTAACTTCTATGATAAAGCCAGTCATTATTAAGTGTTCATGTGTGTAAGAGCTGTAGGGAGAAGGAATAAAGATATCTAATGGCAGATAGAGTGATACATAGGATACATGTAGGAAAAAATACATTATATGATGTATAGTTGCACGATAGAAGTGAAGAGTGTTTGTAATATTTCAGGAAGTTGTACGTAATGTAGTAATCACGTCTCAGTTATATTGAAAAGTTATAGTTAGAAATTAATTTAGAAGTGAGAAGGTGAACGAGAACTGCAGGGATTATAAAGAATTATACAGGGAAGTAAGTATAAAGAAATAAGTCATTTACGAAATAAGATAAATAGTGTGGCCGAGTGTACCCTCAAGCAAGAGATCTCTAACCCAAGACAGTGGAAGACTACGGTACAGAGGCTATGGAACTACATTGCTACTGCACTTTTTTTCCGTGAAATTGCATTAACTGCATCAATTTTGCTCTCTGCATCCATTAAATAGCTTTACTTGCATAGTCAATAGTTAATTGTAGTCTTATATAGTGGTTAATTTGAGTCTTGTAATACTCGATCTTCTTGAGTATACATTCAAGCACACTATTGTATCTTGTTTCTCTTCCTCTAGTTATTTTGAAGTTTTTATCCTTTTATTATTTGCAAGTTTTTATAGTTTATATATGAAAGATATATTTTAATGGTGTTATTGTTCTTAAACTTATATTTTAATGGTGTTATTGTTCTTAAACTTCTCTAGTTATTTCCTTATTTCCTTTCCTCGCTGGGCTAGGTACGAACTTAATGGGGGAGAGGAATAATTGTTTCATTATTTAAAGTTAAATGTGATAACGTTATGATAAGGTATAAAACGCTTTAGTTTACCAAGAAAGGAAAAGACAGAAATTTCATTAAGAGAATAGTGTTAAAGTGCAGATAGGCTATACCAAGAACAATTGGATTTAGAGGAAAAAAAAATGTTGTATGGATCTTTATGAAATATTTATTTGTGAAGCTCAAATTTAAGAAGTTTAAAAGTAAAGCGACAACCTTTATGTGACATACATGAACCTAAAGAAAGCTTGTGATGGAAATAACAAAGGCAATATGAAGGGACTCGAGAACGTTGCATACAAGTGTGACGGGCCAAGAGAAGGTTGTGACTCAAAGACAGTATGAAAGCAACTGAGTGAGTTTATTATAGAACACTCTCCTTTATATATAAAAGCTCAAAGTAACAAGAAATTTCATGTTCAAAAACAGACATTGTTACAAAGGAGAAAAACGAACATGTTTATTCTGGTTGTTTTTAGTGCGAGGGAAGAGTGTAGATAAAGGCATAATATATACAAAAAATGAACTATGTACGATCGCGTGACACACGGTTGGTACATGGCTCCCCCCCCCCCTACAAATGACATACTGTACATGATAAATAGGGCGCCCTGATCTAGAGAGGCGAACTGTAGGCGGGTCATCTGGCAGGAGATAAGCAGGTTTTAGACGATCAATGGAGACCCAGTCTCCTTTGCCACGAATGTTTAGTAGGAATGCTTTCGGACTGCGTCGGATCACAAGGAAAGGGCCCGTGTTAGGGGGCGTTAGCGGAGGCTTGCTAGTGTCGTTGCGCAGGAAGACATGCGTTGCAGAGTGCAAGTCTGTTGGCATGTGATGCTTCGCTGGGGGCTTGTAAATCTGGCGGCATGGAGTAAATTTTTCCACGATGTGACGTAATCGCTGGAGATCGTCGGAGGAGGTTGTAGGAGAAAAAAATTCTGCAGGGACGACCAACGGGTCGCCATACACCATTTCAGCTGCCGAGATGTCGAGGGCGTCTTTAGGAGTGGTCCTTAGTCCCAGGAGGACCCAGGGAAGCGGAGTAAACCAGTTGGAATCCTTGCCGCGGGACATCAAAGCTGCTTTGAGGGTGCGATGAAAACGTTCAACCTTTCCATTGGCAGCAGGGTTGTGCGCCGTTGTCTGATATAGGGTGTTGCCCAGGAGATTCGCTAATGATGTCCACAATTGAGAGGTGAAAGTGGTACCCCTGTCAGAAGTAATATGCTCAGGGATACCAAATCTTGCAATCCATCCTGAGAGTAAGGCAGGTGTACATGAGGCGGACGTTGCAGTTTCCATGGGAATGGCTTCAGGCCGACGAGTGGAGCGGTTGATGACGGTAAACAGGTAACGATGTCCTTGTGATGTAGGTAGGGGGCCTATAACGTCGACATGAATGTGTGCGAAACGACGCTGAGGTTGAGGAAAGGTGCCCACTCCTGAATCCGTGTGTCGATGTACTTTGGAAGTTTGGCAAGAAATACAGGCGTGGACCCAATCCTTAGCATCCTTAGAAATGCCATGCCAAATGAACTTCGTCTTCAGAAGCTGTGCAGTAGAATGGCACGAGGGATGTGAAAGGTTGTGAATGAAATCAAACACTTGCCGGCGCATGGGAGCAGGAATCCAAGGTCGCGGTCTACTAGTACTGACGTCACAGAGGAGGGTGGTGTTGGAGTCTTCGAGGGGGAAGTCTTCCCAACGGAGGGACGTGCAGGATGTTCTATATGCTTGATACTCTGGATCCTGTTGTTAGGCTTCAGCCAGGGCGTTGTATTCCAATCCCAGTTGAATGGCAGCCAACGTGTTTCTTGACAAGGCATCGGCAACGGGATTAATTTTCCCAGGGATGTATTGAAGGGTGCAATTGTATTCAGCCACGGCGGAGAGATGTCGGCGTTGCCGGGCGGACCAGGCATCAGACTGTCAAGTGAAGGCGTGCACCAGAGGCATGTGGTCTGTACGAATGATGAAGGGCGTACCTTCTAAAAAATGGCGAAAGTGACGGACAGCCAAGTGCACTGCCAGCAATTCAAAATCGAAGGTAGAATAACCCGATTCTGCCTTGGACAGGTTTCTGCTGAAGAAGGCCAATGGGCGGGGCGATCCATTGACCACCTGTTGAATTACTGCACCAATAGCGACGTCGCTGGCATCGGTGGAGAGAAGGAGAGGGGCATGTGGGATAGGAAAAGTGAGAGCCGCAGCAGTTGCTAGGGCCTTTTTTTGCATTGCAGAAGGCCGCTTCTTGAAGGGGACCCCACTTCAGATAGATCCTTTGGGTTGCCCTTGAGGGAGGCGTAGAGGGGAATAAGTGTGGCAGCAATGGCTGGCAGAAAATGGTGATAATAGTTGATCATGGCCAAGAATTCCTGCAGGGCTTTGACGGTCGAGGGCGCGGGGAAGTCCTGAACGGCTGCTACCTTCTCAGGGAGGGGATGGACTCCTTCAGGAGTGATGCGGTGCCCTAAGAACGACACTTCGTTGGCGCCAATGGTACACAGTCATTCCGGACTACAAGGCCGTTTTGTTGCAGGCGGTCGAGCACGATACGCAGGTGACGGAGGTGTTCCTCTTTTGAGGAGGAGAACACAAGTATATCGTCCACATAACATACACAGAAGGGGAGGTCACCTAAGACGCCATCCATGAGACGTTGAAACGTGGCCCCAGCATTACGAAGGCCAAAACAGGAGTAATTGAAGGTGTATGTACCAAACGGAGTGGTGATGGCGGTCTTGGGGATGTCTTCTGGGTTCATAGGCACCTGAAAATACCCCTTCAGGAGGTCGAGCGTAGAGAAAACCTTCGCTTTGTGCAAGTAGGAGGTCACGTGGGCAATGTTTGGGCGGGGGTAGTGATCCGGTTCTGTTTGCATGCCCAGGCGCCTGTAATCTCTGCATGGACGGAGGGAGCTGTCTTTCTTCAGAACGATGCGTAAGGGTGACGACCATGGGCTGAAGGCCTTTTGCCAAAAGCCCATTTCTTCCTTTTCGGCGAACGTCTGTTTGGCGGCTGCCAATCGTTCCGGTGCCAGACGTCTGAATTTTGCGAAGACTGGGGGTCCCGTCGTCTTGATATGGTGATAAATACCGTGCTTGGCACGAACCGTGGGCGTTTGGCGAAGTCTTGGATGGAAAACTTACGGGTACAACGTGAGGAGGTGGGCGTAGGCATCTGTAGGTGCGCTGATGTGGAGAGCGAGGTTGGAGGGGACGGGTTGAAGAGGTGTCGACAAGTACGAGTCTGCGTTGACCAATCGTCGGTGGGCGACATCGACCAGAAGGTGGAAATGTGAGAGGAAATCCACACCGAGGATTGGCAATGTGACGTCAGCAATGAGAAACTTTCAATTTAATTTACTGTTTCCGAATGATAATGTGAGGTTCTCGTAACCGTAGGTAGGTATTGCAGATCCGTTGGCAGCTACCAAGCGGACGTCGGCAGACGTAGACTGACTACGTCAAGTCCTGAAGAGTTCCCTTGGCAAAAGAGAACGACAAGCACCCGTGTCTACCAAAAATTGCACGCCCGTTCCTGCATCATGTAAAAAGAAAAGATTAGTAACACGGGAGGCCACCGCCACAAGCGATGGCCTACTTGCATGTTTTTTGGCCACTGACAATCCTTGGGACATTTCTTCACGGTTGCCCCAAATCTGAAGAGGAGGTAGCAAAACTGCGGCTGATGGGAGGTAGTAAGTGGCTGTAGAAGTCGTTGGTTGGAGCACGAGGAAGTGGTGGGTGGTTGGTGGCATTGTCGCCGCTTTGGCACGTCATGGGGTAGGTGTGTATGTCCTACGGCATTCACGTCAGCTTCGGTTGACGTTGAATAGGCGTCCTCTTTGTCAGGGGTGGAGGCGTTGATGGAGGTCTTGAAGTGGCTGTCCATAAGGGCGTCGGCTTTGGTCATCAAGTCCTTTATGGGTAAACTATCGACATCGGGTATGGCAGTGCATATAGGTCCGGGTAAACAGCTTATCCAAAGGGCACGAAGTAGGTTCACCTCACGAGAAGAGCCGTCTGCGGCAGGTTGCAGGCGAGCGATACTGGTCATTTCCCTGAGGGCGAGCGAAGCCCTTTGGTCCCCCAACGGTTGTTGCGAGAGCTGAAAAAGCTTTTCTATACGGGCGGCCGGTGACGGCGAGTACTGCTACAGAAGGTATGTTTTGAGGGCGACATACGCTATTGGGGTGTCTCCTTGTTCACAAAGCCAGTCGGATATTTCTGGGAAGGTGTCCTCGGGTATCGCCACGAGAACCTAATCTGCTTTGGTGGTTGAGCAAGTCATGCCCTTGATGCAAAACTGGACTTCTGTGCGCTGAAACCAAGCAAATGCCTCTCTGCTGGCGAATGATGAAAGTTTCTATGGGGGAGTCCCAGCAATAACTTCCGTTCAGTCCGCCATAGTACCAACGATGGAGGGGCGAGGGGGGTTGGAAGGCGGGAGGAGCGAGTCGACTTCGGGGGTCACCAATGTGACGGGCCGAGAGAAGGTTGTGACTCAAAGACTGTATGAAAGCAACTGAGTGAGTTTATTACAGAACACTCTCCTTTATATACAAAAGCTCAAAGCAACAAGCAATTTCATGTTCAAAAACAGACTCTGTTACAGAGGAGAAAAACAGACATGTTTTTCTGGTTCTTTTTAGTGCGAGGGAAGAGCGAAGATACAAGCATAATATATACACAAAATGAACTATGTACGATCGTGTAACACACGTTTGGTACAGAAGAATTACTATGAGGTATTTATCCCTTCTGTTAAACATTGTTTTTGTTTTTTCAGATTAAGCTTTTTTTCAGACCTTTTAGTCTTCTATCTTTAAGTGGTCATCTTTCACTTCTTTGAAGGTTAGGCCCCTCTGCATTTTATCTTCTTTATCTGTCTTATGGCGTCCTTATATCTGAATTTGTGGATGTACCCTGTTAAAAATTTACCGTAAATAAAGAAAATGGTAAAAATCCTGGAATAAATGTTGCCAGGTATTTAAAGTTTTAGAAATAGATATATTCACGTAATGGATTGATAATACTGTCACCAACCCGTAAAAGATAATAACAAAAGGTAAAATTACGGTCGACTGTATTTTACTGAAATACGTCCGAGAATAGTATGTTTTTACAGAGAATTTCCGATTAAAATTACGTAGTTTTCAACAGTGTAGTTTTCTTTATTTTAATTCTGTGTAGAAAGGCAGACTATTTTGTACCAGTAACCTATAGGAATCTCGACCACATAATAGTGTTAGGTTCCTTTACATCAGGGTATTTATTGCGAAAATTAATATCAACTAAAAGAGATGTAAATCCCTATAGAATCAGGATTTATTGTTATCATTATTATTATCAAATGCTAAGCTACAACCCTAGTTGGAAAAGCAGGATGCTATAAGCCCAGGGGCCCCAACAGGGAAAATAGCCCAGTGAGGAAAGGAAACAAGGAAAAATAAAATATTCTAAGAACAGTAAAAACATTGAAATAAATATTTTCTATATAAACTATAAAAACTATAACAAAACAAGAGGAAGAGAAACTAGATAAAACAGTGTGCCCGAGTGTTCCCTCAAGCAAGAGAACTTTAACCCAAGAAAATGGAAGACCATGGTACAGAGACTATGGCAGTAACCAAGACTAGACAACAATGGTTTGATTTTGGAGTGTCCTTCTCCTAGGAGAGCTGCTTACCATAGCTAAAGAGCCTCTTCTACCCTTACCAAGAGGAAAGTAACCACTGAACAATTACAGCGCAGTAGTTAACCCCTTGGGAGAAGAAGAATTGTTTGGAAATCTCAGTGTTGTCAGGTGTATGAGGACAGAGGAGAATCTGTAATGAGTAGGCCAGATTATTCGGTGTCTGTGTAGGCAAAAGGAAAGAACCGTAACCAGAGAGAAAGATCCAATGTAGTACTGCCTGGCCAGTCAAAGGACCCCATAATTCTCTAGCGGTAGTATCTCAACGGTGGTATCTCATACTGGGAAACAGATTAAACTTTCTCCAAATCTAACAACTATTAGACTTTTAGCTATGGTAAGCAGTTCTTCTAGGAGGACACTCCGAAATCAAACCATTGTTCTCTGGTCTTGGGTAGTCCCATAGCCTCTGTACCATGGCGTTCCCATGTCTTGGGTTAGAGTTCTCTTGCTTGATGGTACACTTGGGCACACTTTTCAAACTTATTTCTCGTCAACTATATTTTTATAAGCTTTTTATTGTTTATTTATGAAATATCTTTTTCAATTGTTACTGATCTTGAATTATTTTATTTTTAATTGGTCATTACTTCTCTTGTTGTTTGTTTATTTTCTTATAACCTTTCCTTACCGAGCTATTTTCCTCTTTTGGAGCCCTTACGCTTATAGCATCCTGCTTTTCCAACTAGGGTTGCAACTATGATGATAATAATAATAATAATAATTATTATTATTATAATAATAATAATAATAATAATAATAATAATAATAATAATAATAATAATAATTCACTTTGGATCTAATATATATCTGTGCTTCAGATCTTGATGAAAATTTCACCTTTATCATTGTGTCTGTACCAATGGGGGCTTCCCTCCTGGCGTTAAACATTCTGTGGTATTTCTGAAGTTTTATTTTATTTTTTTTTTTTTGCCAAAAATTCCTTTAGATCACTAGTATGCACCTAAAGTTATGATCCGAAGATAGTAGCCCTGTAATTTTTTCCATCAAACTGTTCTAAAATTTAGTTGTTCAGTTTTTGGGGCATTTTCTTAAAAGAGGGATACTATTGTTTGGATTTTTAATGTTCACGAAATAACTGCGGATATAAATTGCTTGTATAGTATGAATTGTGTAAGAGGTACGGAAATATATAGATGTATTAAAATGTTTAGCTAGTTTTCGGACACTGTTCGGTCATGTGGAGAGAATGATAGATGGCGTGTTGGTAGCGGCTATAATTAGGAAGTGTTTTGAGGGAGGAGGAGAGCAAGACCTAGAAAGGACGCTAGATAAATGGAATGAAAGAGTATTGCAATGGAAGCTTGTTGGAAGATCAGTAATATATTCTGCATAGATGAATGCCAATGTGTTATGAGGTCCAATGTGTGGAAATTATTTTCACGTGAGTTTCATCCATAAATTGTGATTAATTTTATTTTTTTCGATTGGTAGAAATGCTTATGTTCACGATCTTATTTTTATATATCTGTTTTCATAACAATTTCTATAAGTATCCACACAACCACTCAGCCTATGAATACTAGTGTACGCGACCCATCAAAATTTACGGCTAAATATTTAGATAGATATACATACATTCACCCCCCTCTTACCAGGATATGAGTATGCCCTCTCCCCCATCACGAAGGACGGGGAGAGCTGAGCGTGACAGAATATATATATATATATATATATATATATATATATATATATATATATATATATATATATATGAATGGGAGGTAAATCAGTTGTTGTTTGCGGATGATACTGTACTGGTAGCAGACACAGAAGAGAAGCTTGACCGACTAGTGACAGAATTTGGAAGGGTGTGTGAGAGAAGAAAGTTGAGAGTTAATGTGGGTAAGAGTAAGGTTATGAGATGTACGAGAAGGGAAGGTGGTGCAAGGTTGAATGTCATGTTGAATGGAGAGTTACTTGAGGAGGTGGATCAGTTTAAGTACTTGGGGTCTGTTGTTGCAGCAAATGATGGAGTGGAAGCAGATGTACGTCAGAGAGTGAAGGAAGGATGCAAAGTGTTGGGGGCAGTTAAGGGAGTAGTAAAAAATAGAGGGTTGTGCATGAATGTAAAGAGAGTTCTATATGAGAAAGTGATTGTACCAAATGTGATGTATGGATCGGAGTTGTGGGGAATGAAAGTGATGGAGAGACAGAAATTGAATGTGGTTGAGATGAAGTGTCTAAGGAGTATGGCTGGTGTATCTCGAGTAGATAGGGTTAGGAACGAAGTGGTGAGGGAGAGAACGGGTGTAAGAAATAAGTTAGCGGCTAGAGTGGATATGAATGTGTTGAGGTGGCTTGGCCATGTTGAGAGAATGGAAAATGGTTGTCTGCTAAAGAAGGTGATGAATGCAAGAGTTGATGGGAGAAGTACAAGAGGAAGGCCAAGGTTTGGGTGGATGGATGGTGTGAAGAAAGCTCTGGGTGATAGGAGGATAGATGTGAGAGAGGCAAGAGAGCTTGCTAGAAATAGGAATGAATGGCGAGCGATTGTGACGCAGTTCCAGTAGGCCCTGCTGCTTCCTCCGGTGCCTTAGATGACCGCGGAGTTAGCAGCAGTAGGGGATTCAGCATTATGAAGCTTCATCTGTGGTGGATAATGTGGGAGGTTGGACTGTGGCACCCTAGCAGTACCAGCTGAACTCGGTTGAGTCCCTGGTTAGGCTGAAGGAACGTAGAGAGTAGAGTCCCCTTTTTGTTTTGTTTCATTGTTGGTGTCGGCTACCCCCCAAAATTGGGGGAAGTGCCTTGGTATATGGATGGATTATATATATATATATATATATATATATATATATATATATATATATATATATATGTATATATATGTTCAAATAAGCCATATATATTTTGATATATTAATGTCTGGATTCTCTTAACGACCTCGGGATCAGAGCCCCAGGCGAAATCTCACAAAGACAAGAGCTTGGCTCCGGCTGGGAATCGAACCCTGGTCGGCAAGCTTATATAGACAGTGACTAACCCATTCGGCCACGAAGGAAGATAAAAGTCAATGACAATTCCACTGTACTTATACCCGTCGAATTCAGGTATTTTGTACTTAGAATTGAAATCAACCCATCCTCACCATCGTAGCTAATTGGTAGTTTGTTACTTGGCATTCAATTAATGATAAATTTTTGCACATTTTTACGTGTTTTTCATATTCAAATAAGCCATATATATTTTGATATATTAATGTCTGGATTCTCTTAACGACCTCGGGATCAGAGCCCCAGGCGAAATCTCACAAAGACAAGAGCTTGGCTCCGGCCGGGAATCGAACCCTGGTCGGCAAGCTTATATAGACAGTGACTAACCCATTCGGCCACGAAGGAAGATAAAAGTCAATGACAATTCCACTGTACTTATACCCGTCGAATTCAGGTATTTTGTACTTAGAATTGAAATCAACCCATCCTCACCATCGTAGCTAATTGGTAGTTTGTTACTTGGCATTCAATTAATGATAAATTTTTGCACATTTTTACGTGTTTTTCATATTCAAATAAGCCATATATATTTTGATATATTAATGTCTGGATTCTCTTAACGACCTCGGGATCAGAGCCCCAGGCGAAATCTCACAAAGACAAGAGCTTGGCTCCGGCCGGGAATCGAACCCTGGTCGGCAAGCTTATATAGACAGTGACTAACCCATTCGGCCACGAAGGAAGATAAAAGTCAATGACAATTCCACTGTACTTATACCCGTCGAATTCAGGTATTTTGTACTTAGAATTGAAATCAACCCATCCTCACCATCGTAGCTAATTGGTAGTTTGTTACTTGGCATTCAATTAATGATAAATTTTTGCACATTTTTACGTGTTTTTCATATTCAAATAAGCCATATATATTTTGATATATTAATGTCTGGATTCTCTTAACGACCTCGGGATCAGAGCCCCAGGCGAAATCTCACAAAGACAAGAGCAGTGGAATTGTCATTGACTTTTATCTTCCTTCGTGGCCGAATGGGTTAGTCGCTGTCTATATAAGCTTGCCGACCAGGGTTCGATTCCTGGCCGGAGCCAAGCTCTTGTCTTTGTGAGATTTCGCCTGGGGCTCTGATCCCGAGGTCGTTAAGAGAATCCAGACATTAATATATCAAAATATATATGGCTTATTTGAATATGAAAAACACGTAAAAATGTGCAAAAATTTATCATATATATATATGTGTGTGTGTGTGTGTGTGTCTTACTTATAACTGTAATCGAACAGTTTAACATGTTTTTTCCAAAAGGCCCATAAAAGAAACTCAGGAAATATAAATAAATCACACTATTTTTCGGTCAATAAACATCGACCCTCTTCAGGATGTATTCCTCATTTTTACTTTACACCCTGTGTTTCTTTTATGGGCCTTTTTGAAAAAAAAAAAAAACACACACATACATATATATAAATATATATATACATATATATATATAATGTGTGTGTGTGTGTGTGTGTGTTTGTTTATTTGCGTGTGTCTTTTGTATAGTGGAAATGCTGATATGCTGAAGGAAATATTCATTTCACTTTTTTATTCTAGGAGTAATTTATCACGCTCGCCAAATTAGCTCGCAACTTTGGCAATGTTCCTGCCGAAAGGAGCAATGAATTCCAATGCTGATAACTAAAACCAATCATTTTTCATTTGAAATTGATACTCCGTTATTGTACGATGTCAGTGCAGTGAACCAACTAAACTCAGAAGGTCAATGAAACGAGGAGAGAAAAGTTTATTGTGGTCATTACTAGTTACAAAGTATTTTTACTTTTCTTGAAAGGCATTTAATAATGAAAGACTTACTTGCACGAATGCTTTCATTGCTATAATAGTTGCAGGCCTTTTGGATTGAGAATTAACCTTGGAGATCAGAATGAACTGATGTATGCTTTAAAAAAAAAAAAAGTTAGAAAAACATTGCAGAACTTTTTAAGAATGAAATGACGTTCAATCGTTTCGATTAGGGAAAGCTGATTGGCTTTTCTATTTTTTATCTCTTCATTTCGTAGAACAGATATTCCATATTATCATCATTATTATCATCATCTATGCCCATTGACGCAAAGATCCTCGGTTAGATTTCGCCAATCGTCTCTACCTTGAACTTTTAGTTCAATGCTTCTCCATTCATCATCTATTTCACGCTTCATAGCCCTCAGCCATGTAGGC
>NC_090757.1:1734448-1741948 GCF_036898095.1 Palaemon carinicauda
TGGTTTATATTTGAGTGTATGAAAATGCATGCCAATTAATACACGTTAAGATCAAAAGTCAAGATCAACGTCAAGCAAAAGGTCGAGAAATCCACGGTCTGCCTTCTAATAAGTGCCCCTCTGTTTTCTTAAAGTTTCAGTTGTTATTAATTTAATTTATCCTATTATTTTTTCTGTGTTAATTTCAGTTACACTAGCCTCATGGCTAATGTAGTGGTAACGCGTTCGTCTAGCATTCACAGGGCAGCAGATCGATCCCGGAGTTTAAGCTGTTTACTGGGGAGGATGCTGCCCAGATGACGTTTTGATGTGTATCGGATGATACTGGCAATGAAACCAGGTTCCTTTATCTTGACCTTACCTTGCGGAAACCCAGTTGATAGTCGATAGGTCTTGAACTTTTAGGAAAGTTTCAGACATTCTACAATCTATATGGTTTGCCATTTTCTATGACAAAGTTAATAAGGTGATAAAAATTAGCTGCCAGGATTTTTTTTTTTCATTGAAATGTTTTTCAGTGGAGGAAATTTCATTGTCCATATTCAAAATTGAAAAATATTTTTATTCCTTTCAACAAACATTTGCCAAAATATGACTATGATGTAAAATATAAATATGACTTTTTCGAATATACAAATCGATATAGAAATTGATACGTGACTGTATAGATTCTGACTATTGTCGATTAGATTTTTCAAGATTTGCCTAAATCTCTATTTTTTAACTTATTAAGACATGTAATAGATCAACATTAATTCTATGAAATTTAACAGTTATTAATTGGAAGATGATATATACATTTCTATTTTATAGTTTATATTTGAAAGATCTGTTTTAATGTTACTGTTCTTGAAATATTTTACTTTAATTGTTCATTACTTCTTATATTATATATAAATTTCCTTTCCTCACCGGGCTATTTTTCCTTGTTGGAGCCCTTGGGCTTATAGCGTATTGCTTTTCCAACTAGGGTTGTTTACTCGAAGACAGCACCGTTCGTATTCCATACACGCTCGTACAATGTGGTGGTCTGTTGGTAACGTCCTTGCCGGGTGATCACCATACTGGGGTTCAAGTCTATAGGTCTATCTGCTGAGTCATCAGCAGCCATTGCGTGGCCCTCCTTGGTCTTAGTTTGGGTGGAGAGGAGACTTGGGTGCTGATCATATGTATATATGGTCAGTCTCTAGGGCAGTGGTTCCCAACCTTTTTTCTGTCATTTCCCCCCTGCACCCAGTTCAACCATCCAAATTTCCCCCCTTCATGCCCCGCCCAGCCCTCATGCCCACTCATCTGCCTCAGAAATGGGTATGGTATTGCAATTCTCCCCTTGAATATCATGTCAATGAGAAATGATATGATCATATCACAATTGAATGGCTAACAACAAATTGCCGCACGTACTATGTGGATATTTTCCGCTTGTTTTAGTTAGTAGGTAGTGTAATTATCCCCCCCCCCCCCCCGGGAAGCTTCAAATTTCCCACCAGGGGGAAATTTCCCCCAGGTTGGGAACCACTGCTCTAGGGCATTGTCCTGCTCGATAGGGTAATGTTACTGACTCTTGCCTCTTCCATTCATGAGGGCCCTGATTATATAAAGCTGTTTAACCGTGCTATCTCATCTCTTGTACTGTTTGAATTTTCTCTTTCTTGCTCTTAACTATCCGTATATAAGTTCGTTGTCTTGATGAATAAAGATAGTTGCATTCACCTCGCCTCTCTGTTAGAACCTAACAGATCCGTTGCCGCAGACTTTTGATCGTTATCGAGGTATTAAGTGAACTCTCGTTTCCATTTTCATTTTTTTTATATTTTACCATGAAGTATAATAACATAGTCAAGGAGCTAATAGAAAAAAATGAGTAGCAAAGAGCAGGTAAACCATTGTTCTCTAATCTTGGGTAGTGCCCCAGCCTCTGTACCATGGTTTAACACGGTCTTGGGTTAGGGTTCTCTTGGGCACACTGTTCTATCTTATTTATTTTCCTCTTGTTTTGTTAAAGTTTCTATAGTTTATATGGGAGATATTTATTTTAATGTTGTTACTCTTCTTAAAATATTTTATTTTTCCTTGTTTCCTTTCCTCATTGGCCTATTTTCCCTGTTGGTGACCTTGGGCTTTTAACATCCCGCTTTTCCAACTAGGGTTGTAGCTTAGCAAGTAATAATGATAATAATACAACCGAGAACTAAACGAAATGTATGACCTAAGAACCCCGCCTTGGCACGTCTAATGTGACGTCAGTCATATTAGGCAACTATACTACTACTACTACTACTACTACTACTACTAATTTGGTAATTTTAAATATTACCACTACTATTAATACTATTAATACCTTAAAATGAAACGAAATCTTTGAACTTCACAGTCTAGATATGGAACTGTTAGCCTATTGTCTTTAAGTTGATTAAGGCTGTTGTATTTCGAAATTAGAGGATCAACTCTCTAGTGGCTGGCTTGACTCAAAAAGCGATCGACGTAAGTCAAAATAAGAGTCATTTACGCATTTACGCCACTTAACTCGGATACTCCCTGGGGTCGCAGCTGATGCCAATAATCATTAATTTGTTTTCTGTATCTCTTGGGTCTTGATGAGATTAAGGGAAAGCTATTTTTTTTAACTTTTTTTATATATATAGTCGTTAGATATTTTCGTGATTTAGTAATTTGAAATACTACTACTACTACTACTAATTTGGTAATTTTAAATATTAGCACTACTATTATTACTACTACTACTACTATTATTATTATTATTATTATTATTATTATTATTATTATTATTATTATTATTATTATTATTAGCTAAGCTACAACGTTAGTTGGAAAAGCACGATGCTCGATAGCCCAGTGAGAAAAAGGAAATAAAGAAATAAATGAATCATATGAAAAGTAGTAAACAATTAAAATGAATTATTTTCAGAAAAATACCAACATTAAAACAGATCTTTCATATATAAACTATAAAAAGAGACTTTAGTTAGCCTGTTCAACATAAAGAAAAAAAAATGCTATAAGTTGGAACTTTTGAAGTTCTACCGATTCAACTATCCGATTAGGATAATTCCATAACTTGGTCACAGCTGAAATAAAACTTCGAGATTACTGTGATTCCACAACTTGGTCACAGCTGGAATAAAACTTTTAGAATACTGTGTAATATTTTACTCTCCAACTACTCATGGCTTTTAGTACTTGTGTAATGTACTTATTTCTTTACCAATATGGACGTAGGATAATAATTGCAAATCCCTATGGATCGAATTTGAAGTTGAGCAAATCCCATTATGTCTTGCAATATATGTTTCATTAACTCTTTAAGTACTCATAGCTTTTAGTAATTGTGTAATTTACTTGTTTAATTTCCGTTATAGACGCAGGACAGTAATTGCAAATCCCTGGAGATCGAATTTGAAGTTGTGTAAACCCTATTATGATTTGCAATATATGTTTTGATATGTTGGCATGTCTTCAACTGGCCTACAAGATATTATTATTATTATTATTATTATTATTATTATTATTATTATTATTATTTTTATTATTATTCAATGCTAAGCTACAACCCTAGCTGGAAAAGCAGGATGCTATAAGCCCAGGGGCCCCAACAGGGAAAATAGTCCATTGAGGAAAGGAAACAAGGAAAAATAGAATATTTTAAGAACGGGGACAACATTAGAATAAATATTTCCCATATAAACTATAAAAAGTTTAACAAAACAAGAGGAAGAGAAGTTAGACAGAATAGTGTGCCCGAATCTACCCTCAAGCAAGGGAACTCTAACCCAAGACAGTGGAAGACCATGATACAGAGGCTATGGCACTACCCAAGACTAGAGAACAATGGTTTGATTTTGGAGTGTCCTTCTCTTAGAAGAGCTGCCTACCATAGCTAAAGAGTCTCTTCTACCCTACCGAAGAGGAAAGTAGCACTGAAAAATTATAGTGCTGTAGTTAACCCCTTGGGTGAAGAAGAATTGTTTGGTAATCTCAGTGTTGTCTGATGTATGAGGACAGAGGAGAATCTGTAAAGAATAGACAAGACTATTTGGTATCTATGTAGGCAAAGGGAAAGAACCGTAACCAGAGAGAAGGATCTAATGTAATACTGTCTGGCCAGTCAAAGAACCCCATAACTCTCTAGCGGTAGTATCTCAACAGGTGGCTGGTGTCATGGCCATCCTTACGTTGCATTGTAAGGGCAAGGCGTCATTAGCGATCCTTAGGCAATGTACTGCAGTCATAAAATAAAGGGTCTTTGCAATTTTCTTGGTGGCACCGAGGTGCACCCACTTTTTATCCTTCTTATTTTAGCTCTCTTCTCGTTTCCATTTGGCACCAGCCGCTAGAGAGTTATTGGGTCCTTTGGCTGGCCAGACAGTACTACACAGGATAATTCTTTCATTTTCCTTTTGCCTACACATATATCGATTAACCTGGCCTATTCTTAACATATTCTCCTCTGTCCTCATACACCTGACAACTTTGAGATTACCAAATATTCTTCTTCGCTCCTTTGGTTATGTACTACAATGTCATTGTTCAATGGCTACTTTCCTCTTGGTAATTGTAAAAGAAGACTCTTTAGCTGTGGTAAGCAGCTCTTATAGGAGAAGGGCACTCCAAATTTAAACCGTTGTTCTCTAGTCTTGGACAGTGCCATAGCCTCTGTACCATGGTCTTTCACTGTCTTAGGGTAGAGTTCTCTTGCTTGAGGGTACACTCTGGCACACTATTCTATCTTATTTCTTTCCCTCTTGTTTTTGTAAAGTTGTTATAGTTTATATATATGAAAGATTTATTTTAATCTTGTTACTGTTCTTAAGATATTTTATTTTAATTGTTAATTACTTCTCTTCTAGTTCCTTATTTCCTCTCTTCACTGGGCAATTTTCTATGTTGCAGCCCTTGTCCTTATAGAATCCTACTTTTCCAAATAGGGTTGTAGCTTAGCTTGTAATAATAATAATAATAATAATAATAATAATAATAATAATAATAATAATAATAATAGTCTTTGCACTGTTATTCAGTCCCATATTCCTACCTACTTTTTAACTTTTTTTTTATTTTACATCAGTTACCTCTTCCTCTCTACTTTTCTGTCTCACCTCTTTTAACTCAAGTAATCTTCTTCCCCACCGTCATCCCTACATTAAGGGGTGATTAGTCTACTGTACCGTCCCTAATGCATTCTATCAAAGGCATCCACTTCCATCAAACCTCTTCTCTCCATATCATCCTTCACCTTATCTGGCCGTTTAATTCTCTGTCTCCCTCTTAATCTTCTCCCTCTAACTGTCTAACAGGTTCCTCCTAAGCCCTCCTCACTCCCTCCCCACTTACCATCCTCAACATGTGTCCAAACCATCTCTGTCATGACACTCTTATCATCTCAGTAATCTTCACTACGGCTGCCATTCTTCTTATTTTATCATTTTCCAATTTTTCAAGAAGTACATACATACATACATACATACATACACCAAGGCACTTCCCCCAATTTTTGGGGGGTAGCCGACATCAACAAATGAAACAAAAACAAAAAGGGGACCTCTACTCTCTACGTTCCTCCAGCCTAACAAGGGACCCAACCGAGTTCAGAAGTGATATTTCCATAATCCACCTCAGCATTTGCTTCCTCTTTTCGTCTTAAAGTCCAAGTTGCTGATCCATACATTAACACTGGTCTTATGAGAGTGGATATTGGGTTTTTCTCCAGCTGCTCTTTGGACTCAGTGCTGGGCTTTGAGTTGAATTCAAGACATCTCCATCCATGCAGCTGTCTGACCTTTTAATTTTTACTTTATATTACAACTAGGGGAGGTGGGAGGAGGGGTAGGGGGTGTTGTTCGACCATTCACACTTTGTTGTTTAATGATCTCTTCTGATCCCATGGTTTATATAGTTCAAATTCCAGAAATCAAATAGTCGTCATAGAAAAACTACACGATTTACGCGTGTTCTTGTAACCAGCGGTATGATACGTAACTTGCATGTGATGGGAATATTACTTCAGTAAACGCCCTTCTAAGGGGTGAGTCGATAAGAAACTTGCTCATGATGGAAACTAGGTTTAGCAAACCCCATTGTAACCAGAAACTCGATAAGAAACTAGCAAATGATGGAATCTAATTTTTTTTAAACCCTTTTATAACTGGAGATTCTCTGCAACTTACAATGTTAAAAAAAGCTGTAATATTAATCGGAAATTCTCCGTAAAAATATATTGTTCTCAACCGTATTTCAGTAAAATACAGGCGACCGTAATTTTACCATATTTGTTATCTTTTACGGGTTGGTGACCGTAATATCACTCCTTTCTGTCTATATATCCGTTTTTAAAACTGCAAATGCCTGTTTTTATTCCAGAATTTTTACCGCTTTTTACGGCACATTTTTTAACAGCGTAGGAGCGATGGGAAATCATAACCGTAGATCTGATATGCAATTGGCATTTGAAATTTAAATCTACCGGTATACTCCAAAGACATATGGAGATTACTTGAATAAGGATAGGATATTCACCGGTGTTTGCTCAAGGCGCCGAAAGGAATGCGCAAAGGATCCCATGGTGTCCTTTCTGTGAACGAAGAGATGAAGGATTCCTTTGATGCAAAAGAATTTATAAGTGGTCTCTCTCTCTCTCTCTCTCTCTCTCTCTCTCTCTCTCTCTCTCTCTCTCTCTCTCTCATGTATCTGCGACTTCAAGCGACTCCATACTGCAGTTGGTAATGAGACAAAAGGTTCGAAATTTTTTGTTGAAAAAGACGTCGGGATTTTCCATTTTCTTTTGAACTTGTGATTCAAAATTTGGGTCCTTAAATCACGATTCTAGAAATGCTTTTTGTGATTTTAAGATTTTGCACTTAGGTCGCACTTTTGATTATAATTTCACTTTGCCGTATGCGGATGTCTAAAATCATATAAGGAAAATTTTTCCAACGATTCTTTATTTTTCTGGGAAATTTTATTGTATGATTACTACTGCTATAATATAGATAAAGTATTATTATTATTATTATTATTGTTGTTGTTGTTGTTGTTGTTGTTGTTGTTGTTGTTGTTGTTGTTATTTTATTTTTACTTCCCTAGACAATAAGATACGTTTTGGTGTTTCATCGAGTTTATAATTATTATTATTATTATTATTATTATTATTATTATTACTATTGTTATTATTATTATTATTGTTGTTGTTGTTGTTATTTATTTTATCTAATTTAACATCTATCGCAATTAAGATGAACATATTAAAGCCTTCGCTTACTGTTATGTACCATATAACATGAACACTTTATTCACACATCAAGCCAATCTGTATTTCCCTTCACCCATTTATGGACATTCAAGGCAGTGCCAAGTGTCTCCATTGATTTAGTTTATGTGTTTACGGCATTTGCACTGGTGATAGTCGCATGTGCAGTACACGCTAAAGTTTGAATGGCCACTGTTATGTTGGCAGTACGTTGCAAGAGTTTGAAAGATCGCTGT
>NC_090757.1:1754448-1756948 GCF_036898095.1 Palaemon carinicauda
GTGACTATAAGAGAATAAAAGAGAAAGAGAGAGAAAAGGTAGAGGAGGAGAAAATTAAATTGACATGGAAGGGGCTCAGTCACATCGGGTGAGTTTGAGGAGAAAACAATTTTATATTCTTTTTTTTTTTAGTCTTTTTTTCTATCTGAATTTCCTTTCTTTGTTTCTATTGACATTTAAATCGAATAAGGGTTATCCCACTTGAAAGTGTCTATTGTCATTAATTTGTTTACATCTAATCGCCCTTTTAGTAAGCATAATAAGGATCGCATTGCCTTATAAATACTCCGACACTATGATGGTAATTGACGTTTCTTTATTGTGTTGCCTTATTACCTATGATTCCTTTCTATCCGCTGTTTCTAGACATCCATTCTTAGCTATTCTTTCCATATAAACCGCCACCCCCTCCCCCCTCTCCTTCCTAACAGATTCTTCATATTCTATCCTCCTTATTCCCCAAAATATTCTTCCTGCCTACTTCTCTTCAAATATTCTGGTGAACACTAGACTCGGGTCGAATCCCGCTCAAACTCGATAGTTACTTTGGTCGCTGCAACTTCATCATCTTTGTGAGCTAAGGAAGGGGGAAGGGTCGGGGGGTGTTTGGAAGAGCCTATAGGTCTATCTGCTGAGTCATCAGCAGCCATTGCCTCTCCCTCCTTGGTCCTAGCTTGGATGGAGAGGGGGCTTGGGTGCTGATCATATGTATATATGGTCAGTCTCTAGGTCATTGTCCTGCTTAATAGGGCAGTGTCACTGTCCTTTGCCTCTGCCATTCATGAGCGGCTTTTAAACCTTTAATAGCAGCGTTGGCTTATTCATTCATTGCATTATCTTCCCCTCAAATTCTTCCCTTCTACATCTCCATTTGCAACGCCAGTTATTCTTACTTAATCAACCAATCATCTCGTCTTTATCCTCCCCTTTGCATATTTCTTTTCGTTGCGTCTCCTTTTTATTCAAACTTTACTCTTTATAATATATTCTTGCATTCCTTACTGTTATCTTCCTGATACATTCTTCCCATTCCCAACATATTATTCCCATCCTTAACACACTATTCCTTAACACTTATTATTCATATTCTTACCCTTTTATTCTACACTTAGGTTTCCCTTTCTTAACAAACACTCTCTTACTAACATTCTTCCTCCTCTTATCCATCCTTTCCTAACAAAATCTTCCCTTCTTTAACGTTCTCTTCCTAAAGCATTTTGTTATTAATCTTTTCTTCCTAACTTATCTTTTCCATCCTTAACATTCTCTCCCTAATGCATGTTATTATTAACCTTTTCTTCCTAACGTTTCTCCATCCGTAACATTCCCTTCCTAAAACATTCTTCCTAATATCACCCTTCTCCTCCTAAGGCAATCTTCCCTCTATGACTCCATCATTCCTAACCTATTCTATCCCTCCATCTCCTATACCTATTCTCCTTATCCTTAAAGATTTTATCAGAATAACTAATTAAATATCCTTCGTAATTCGTGTCGCCAGAGGCGATGTCAACAATTAATGACACACTTTATTCAGAGTATATTTTAAGTCGTCCGATTTCGACTCTCCAGTAATATCTCTTTATAAAATGTTCTGCTTTTATTTATTCATCTGTTTGTTTGTTTTTCCGTTGGTTATTATTATTATTATTATTATTATTATTATTATTATTATACAGTAGATTCATTCACGATCAACAGATGAAAAAGGGAAACCTTGGTCATGAAAAAGGGAAACCTTGGTCCTTAGACTTCATTGCCTGAGGTCTGAAATCACTGATTGTTCTTTAGGATTTGTTTTTGTTTTTGTTTTTGTAGCTTTTCTCTACTTTAAATAGATAAAATTTAAAACAAATTATCTAATCGGCTCCTGTCACACCATTCTATTCAGGATTTGATCAAATTAAATCCTGAAAATTCACACGGCCTTTTCAAGTCCCATGGAAACAGTAACGATTTTTTTTCAAGTCCATCATTTGATCAAAGCCGACCTTGCGGCTTTTTCACGTCAATCATTAAAAAGAACAGTAAACTTCGTAAAGTCACATTGAAAAGTAATATGATTTTTTTAGTCCATCATTTGAACAAAGTCGACCTCGAAAAATCACGTGGCTATTTCAAGTCCATCATTTGGAAAAAAGCAAACTTAGGACAGTCACATGGAAAAAGTAACATGACTTTTTTCAAGTCCATCATATGAAAAAAAGCCAACCTCGAAAAGCCACGTGGCTATTTCAAGTCCATCATTTGGAAAAAAAAAAAAAAAAAGCAAACTTGGAAAAGTCACATGGAAAAAGTAACAGGAATTTTTTCAAGTCCATAATTTGAAAAAGAAGGAAAATTGGAAAAGTCACTTGGAGAAAGTAACAGGTTTTTTTTTCAAGTTCATCATATGAACAAAACCGACCTTGAAGAGCCACATGGGTATTTCAAGTCCATCATTTGAAAAGAAAGCAAACTCTGAAAAGTCACATGGACAAAGTAACAGGATTTTTTCAAG
>NC_090757.1:1761948-1769448 GCF_036898095.1 Palaemon carinicauda
ATACACCTGCAATCTCTCTCTGTAAATATGAACAACATAATCATCTGTAATCTCTCTCTCTCTCTCTCTCTCTCTCTCTCTCTCTCACACACACACACACACACACACACACATCTGTAAATGGCAAGGATATGGAAGTAGTTCTACAAATCATGACCATTGGTTCGTATTTAGATGATCAACACAGAACCACAACACAGTCTATGTTACGAAAGGATTCAATGGCTTTACCTTCATCACCAATGAGAGAGAGAGAGAGAGAGAGAGAGAGAGAGAGAGAGAGAGAGATTCCAGGCAGCGAACTTGGAAAAGAACAGGCAGAAAAGCCATTGGAATCATATGTAGTGTAAACAATGAGAATGGAGTTATCGAAGGACGATGTCGTTGAGACACATTGAGAGCATAAGTCACGTCGAAGAGGCATGAAATCAATAGAGTTGTGTCGGTAGAACACGCCGAGAGAGAGAGAGAGAGAGAGAGAGAGAGAGAGAGATCCTCCGTGCGTAGTGTGAACTATGATAGTGTACTTCACGGGCTCAGTTGGTTCTACACACGCACACACACACACACACACACACATATATATATATATATATATATGTGTGTGTGTGTGTGTATGTGTATGTGTATGTGTATGTATATGTATATGTATATGTTCTAAGCTAAGCTAACCTAAAATTGAAACTTAACTTAGCTTAACAGTGAACTTGGTTCAGGTCATCTGAAAATAGTTTATTCGTTGTTTCTCTATATGCTTTTCGCAGTGGGCTGCTTTGCCTGTTGAAGCCCTTAGACTTGTATTATCCTGCTTTTCCCAATAGGGTTGTAGTTTAGCTAGTGATAATAATGATGATAACTAGAAAAGCACTCTTAGACTGCAGATCTTCGCCACAGCAACTTATTCCTCGAAACCAGCTTGCCTTTTGCTCGACCTTGATCTGTCCTTTGACCTAAGACTTTTTAAAATTGAATCACTTCCACGTCTCAACATAACAATTAATCCCTGAAAGTTTCACTACTCTCTTGAGTAAAATTATGGCCAGGAAGTTGTTCACAAACAAGCAAACGAACAGGTTAAAAAAGATAACCTCCTCCCAACTTCGTTGGTAGAGGTAATAATAAAATATCTGATTGAAAATACCATTTTTATGCTATGGTAAGCAGCTCTTCTAGGAGGACACTCCAAAATGAAACCATTATTCTCTGGTTTTGGATAGTTTGTCTCTGTACCATGGTCTTTCACTGTCTTGGGGGTAGAGTTCTCTTGCTTGAGCGTATACTAGAGCACAGTATTCTATCTTATTTCTCTTCCTCTTGTTTTTATGTTTTTAAAGATTTTATAGTTTATATCTGAAAGATTTATTTCAATAGTGTTACTGTTCTTGAAATATTTTATTTCAGCAGTTAATTACTTCTCTTGTAGTTTCCTCATTTCCTTTCCTCATTGGGCTATTTTCTCTGGTGGAACCTTGGGCTCATACCTTTCTGCTTTTCCCTTGTCTATTTTTCACTGTTGGAGCCCTCGGACTTATAGCACTCTGCTTTTCCAACTAGAGTTGTAGCTTAGCAAGTAATAATAATAATAATAATAATAATAATAATAATAATAATAATAATAAGAGAAATGATGGCATTCGAGAAAGCGTGTCAAGAGGAATGAATTTTACATGTTCAATATCAGCAGGAATTCTACTGCAATATAGATACGAATAAAGTAACATTCTTTTCAGGAAATGAAAAGCTGATAGTGAATTAACAGGTGTAGATTCAATTTGACTGAATTAATTGAAGCGGCAAAATGAACAACGCCAAAGATTTTACTAACACAAATAAATTTGAGAAATTAACAGTTTGCAGTGAATCACGGGGATTTATTCTATTTTCCCTTATATCAGTAATTTTAATTGACTGAATTGATTAAAGTTGAACAATGCCAAATATTGTTTTTAAAACAAATAGATCTGAGAAATTAAGTTTTCAGAGAATCAACGGGGACTGCTTTTATTCTCTGAAAGCAAGCCAACCAGAAAGACATTGTGCCTGACGGGAAAATAATGAATGAAAATGTACAGTTAATAATGAATCAACAAGTTTAGGTTTCACTTCATTTTCGGGCGTTCGTATTCGTCGCTCCTTAACTTTTGGCCCAACTTCTGCCATGAATAGCTTCCATAACTTTCCTCAAAGGAACTGTTGATTGAGGCCAGACGAACCCAGGGGACGAGAAGGGATGCCTCTCTTCTCCTTCTGCTTCATGTACCCCATTTTTATTCATTTTTTCCTCATTTTTTTCTCATTTTAAATTTGTTTAAATAGTATTTTATGGTACAAAGTTGAAGACTGACCCTCTTAGACTAGCCCATGAATGTTTTGGCTTGTTCTATAAGGATTTTAGTGCTGTATGATTAATAATGATTATGATATTGATAACAATTATAACTTTGTGGTAGACCCTCTGTGATGCTTCATCTATGTGGTAGACCCTCTGTGATGCTTCATCTACATTGAGCTTATAAAAAGACACCGCTACACTTTTGTTTAATTTTTTTCTCGGTTCTGCATTTTGCCAGTAGGGAGCGGTAGTGTATATTGTAAAGGGGACACAAGTAGTCAGACTGGTATCTCTTTTTTATGTCCTTAAATATATATATATATCAGCTGTTCATTGGAGTGTTCGACATTCAGTCCAGGTTTTCATTTTTGGGGGGTTTTCTTCAGGGGTTACCACGACTTATCAAACATGCTTTTTTTCTCCTCCGCTGGGGAAGGGAAAGACTGATTGATGATTAATTGAGATAGCATTTAATCAGCATCCCACAAGAGAGGCAGTTTCAGTGATGATGATGTTGAAATGAGAACCAGCGTCATCAAGCACTAACAGGACGGGAAAGAATCCGGGGCAAAAATATCTATTGAGTTGTCAGCCAAAATTCAGTGATCCTACACCCGTACCTCTTTGGCCCTCAAGAAATTTTCGTTTGGTTATACGATCCTCACTGGCTGAGTGCCAGAGTGGTGAGCCTTGCTTAACACTTTTGGCTGGAGCGAAAGTTAAGATGCACAAGATTTTTCTGATTGGCTTTTTGACTTAGGAACAGCTCTATGATTGGTTAGCTAGCGCACGGGCTTTCTCACGTTCCGTTGCAATTGCCTCTGTCTCAGTTGCTTCCTGATTGGTCAAAGTGCTCACTAGGACTGTTGCTGTGACAGAAAGACTATTCTCTTGGTATTATATATTTGCTTTAATTACGACATGTGATTTTTCATCCTATTGGCTTCTGTCGTGTGTTGGTGCAATGTTCATACTGCTGCGGGTGGGAATCAGGAAATTTTTTTGTATCGTATGCAAGCTAGACTTTCTTCTTGTATCAGGATGGCCATAATGGAACGTAGTCAGTGATTGTCCTGTGGCTCTCCCTTTATTTCAATATTCTCGGATAATTCCTCAATTCTGATTTCTCTACGTTAGATCCTTTGATTTTGAGACGTGACTGTACCTGGAACAAGATAAACTTAAATAGAATGAAGGACATCATCCCAGTATATTGTTCTTAAGGACATCTCGCTCTGGTTTTGTTAGGTTGTTTCTTATGATCAAGTAATATAGTAGAGATTACTGCTGAAATGTTTTGTATATTTCATCGGGATGCTGTTATTGCATAATGTGTATTCACCTTGTAAACACAATTATACGGAGAAAATGGTTTCAAATACTTGAAAAATAGCTTTAAAATAGCTTAAAATTACGTCAGCTTCCGAGTTGCCAACAGCGCGCCTAGAACCCCAGGTGCTTTGGTTATGTTTTCGGACCCCACTTTTTGAACCTGCTGGATCCGCGCTTGAAGTATTACTAAGTGTGGTTTAACTACAATTTTAATTATGTAAATCTACGTTTTTTTCTTGTTATGGTCTTAAAGCTAGTACAATATTTGCTTATTTTTCTTTTACTTTTCGTTTCCTAGTATTCTTGGCTACCAGCATAGTATTTTTGGAGAGTTCTTGGGGGCTATGTAGTGAGCCTTGTATTTCCTAAGTAACGTTTATTTTTGAATTTGTTGATTAATTACTAACTTGGCAGTCTTCTCGGGATCACTAGGTTATGTATTGTTCTCGATTATACCTCTTAATATCATGTTCGTGCTCCAAACATCTGCCGTCCGTTAGAAATTTTTTTTTTTTTTTTTTTTTTTTTTTTTTTTTTTTTTTTTTTAATTTAAGAAATGTTTATAGGCTGCTCTGACGCCACTGGTGTGTTTGTATTTTCAATCCAGTTATAAGTGTTTTCTTCATTTTGACGGTGAGCCTCCTCTTGGAGCACTATATTGTGGTTAACTTGCTTTTTAGAGTACTCTTTATTAATGCGGAAATGGGCCGCTGGGTTCAGTTCCCCGTGAGTACACTTCCAAATGGAGCAGTGTGACATGGCCATTTTGACAAAGGCTTTCACTGTAGTGGGCTTGTAGTAGGCATTCACTAGATTGAGTTACATTCCTAGATTTATTGGCTTCCTATGCACTGTTGTGGTGTATCCGAGATATGTTGTGGATACTAGGCCGTCCAGGAAAGGGAGGCGTTATGGAACTGCTTTCAAAGGTGAAGTGTCGACAGCTACACTTTTCGAACTTTGTTTTCAGTACTTCAGTTCCTTCAGGGGACACCTTGTTGACAAAGACGTCGTCTATATACTCGAGTTTTGTTGATTTGAGAGAACACACATGCATCCTCGACGCCTACATAAAAATTGGCGAATAGTAGGCCTAGGGGGGAAACTCATAGTTGCGTCATCGTTCTGCAAGAAATTATGAACTTGGAGAGTAAATAAAAGATAGTGCGTATTTATCTATATATATATATATATATATATATATATATATATATATATATGTTATATTTATCCTAATATATGAGTTTGAAATACCACAATAAATGTAATTAAATCAATATTAAGTTAAGGATCGCATAGGGGTAAATGTCGTTCATTCAAGGTATAGGTAAAGGTGTCTGGTTTCAGTTCCTGTTTCATCAGAATAGTTGCTCACCGGAACGTCAGCCGGGCAAGCCCAATCACTCACTGTGGTGCTTAACCATAGCAGTGGCATCCCCTGTAAACAACTTAAACTCATGGTCACCGGCTGGGATCGATCTGCTGTCATGCGAATCTTGGCGAACACGTTACCGCTGTACTAGCCAAAAGGCAGAGGCTTCAGGTCATTGAACTGTCGTTCATTTGTGTTTGCAAATTAAATCTATCAAGGCGTGAACGAGGCATTAACCACGGCCACCGGGATTAGGCGTTTGAAGTGGTGGTACAGCATTTGAATTCAGCCTTCTTGATTATTATTATTATTATTATTATTATTATTCGCTAAGCTACAACCCTAGTTGGAAAAGCATGATGCAATAATCCCAGGGGCCCCAACAGGGAAAATAGCCCAGTAAGGAAAGGAAAGAAGAAAAAAGTAAATATTTCAAGAATAACAACACTAAAATAAATGCTTCCTATATAAACTATAAAAACTTTAAAAAAACCAAAAGGAAGCGAAATTAGATAGAATAATGTGCTCGAGTGTACCCTCAAGCAAGAGAACACTAAGCCAAGACAGCGGAAGACCATGGTACAGAGGCTATGGCACTACCTATGTCTAGAGAACAATGGTTTGAAGCGTTGAAAATGTTGTAAAGGTTGTGTAGTAAGTCGAAGTGGTGGTGTAGCCAGTAATATTAGCCGTTGGGAAGCATTGAAGTGGGTCTCCATAAACTCTCGAGTTGCAAGCGATCTCATTGAGCTTCGAAACCCGAAGATGGGAAAGAAACTATTTCGACATGTTTGGGCTCCTCGCAGCGGCAAAGCGTATATCAACAATTCTCAAGCGTACTGTGATTTGCAAGGATTTTCACTCTGAATTTCCCTGCTTATATTTGATAATAGTAGTGAATTAATAATTATATGAATATGGTTTTTATCAACCAATTTAGGTAGATAACCACAATACTTCCAAGGATTTTTTTTGCACGATGGATAAAACGCAAACTTTAATTATTTCTTATGCAATAAATGAATAAATCGTAATTTACAATTATATTTATCAGTGATAAGACAATGGCTGAATGATATTTTAGGATAAATAGGATGTTTGAAATTAAGTGTTTGGCTGTAAGTTAAATTTTCATAATAGCGTCTTGGATAAAATATAATGTTTATAAAAAATCTAGTTGAATAAAACGTCTTAAAAAGTGTTAGTATTAAGATACATTTCTCTGAAAATTAAACTTTTTAAAAGATTTTGTTATGAAAACTGGAAAATTTATAAAGATTAATTATGCTAGTGATAGGTTCAGGAGAATAATCAACGCGCGATTTTTTTTTTTTTTTTTATAAAGTTGCAGTTTCAAAGGGATAATGAAGTAAAAAGATTTTTTATTAAATAGTGGAGATGAAATAATAAGTTTGAAAGGGAAGTTATATGGGATTTTTTTTTCCTTTAAAGAAAAAGATTAAAATAAAATTCAGGAGTGCAATATAATATTATAAAATATACTTTAATCATAATAGAATTCTAAATGCATGATTCTGGTAGAAGATAATTGCTTGTATCTTTTTTTTACAAATAATCAACTTTTTACCTGACTGGTGAACACCAGACTGGGGTTCGAGTCCCACTCAAACTCGTCAGTTCCTTTGGTGGCTGCAACATCACCATTCTTTTGAGCTAAGGTGGGTGGGAGTATGGGGGAGGCAATAGGTCTACCTGCTGAGTCATCAGCAGCCATTGCCTGACCCTCCTTGGTCCTAGCTTGGGTGGAGAGAGGGACTTGGGCGCTGATTATATGTATACTGTATATTGTCAGTCTCTAAAGCATTGTTCTGCTTGATAGGGCAGTGTTACTGTCCCTTGCCTCTGCCATTCATGAGCGGCCTCTAAACCTTAAACCTTAGACAGTATCAAATTCTACTCAAGATATATGTCCAATGATTGAATCAACTCAATTAGCTTGTTGCTTCAGTAATCGAAAAATTCACACACACACACACACACATATATATATATATATATATATATACTGTATATATATATATATGTATATATATATATATATATATATATGTATATATAATTATATTTATATATATACGTGTATATATATATATATATATATATATATATATATATATATATATATATATATATTTATACATATATATATATGTATGTATATATAAATATATTTATATATATATGTGTGTATGTATGTATGTATGTATATCTGCTTACTATTTTAATACACAGCACGCTCCTAACAAACAAAGAAATTTTGAAAGCGTTCTTTATGTATATGTATATATATATATATATATATATATATGTGTGTGTGTGTGTGTGTGTGTGTATGTATGTATGTATGTCTGCTTACTATTTTAATACACAGAACGCTCCTAACAAACAAAGAAATTTTGAAAGCGTTCTTTATGTATATATAAATATATTTGTATATATATGT
>NC_090757.1:1771948-1776948 GCF_036898095.1 Palaemon carinicauda
TCACTTAAATAAGAATTGAAATTAAATGTCGAAGGATTGATTGGTTGAATGATTGATTTGGAGTTTTTTGGTATCCTAACATCGAAGGACATTGACGTCGATCGTTTTGTTAAGAATAAAGAACGTAAGGAAACTCAATTTAGAGCCATAAAAGCGAAGGTGTCCTTATAAAAGTTAAGTAGCTTTCAGAAGACCTGTTTTTTTTTTTTTTTTTTAATAAATCTAGGGATACCATTAGCATCGTACAACACATCCTGCCTAAGATGTTTCAAAGAAAATGTTACACGTTTTGTACAAACTTAAAGAAAGAAAAAAAATAATGATCTATTTGAAATAAATCTTAAAATACTGCTAGCATGGTACAGCTCATCTTGCCCAAGAATCTTAAAATATTTTTACAAATTTTTTAAAGAAAAAAAGTAATGTTCCATTTGAAATGAATCTTAAAATACCGCCAGCATAGTACAGCATTTCGTGCCCAAGAATCTTGAAAGAAATGTTAAAAATTTTTCCCAAACATAAAGAAAAAGTAATGTTTCATTTGAAATGAATCTTAAAATACCGCTAGCATAGTACAGCATCTCGTGCCCAAGAATCTTGAAAGAAATGTTAAAAATTTTGCCCAAACATAAAGAAAAAAGTAATGTTTCATTTGAAATAAATCTTAAAATACCTCTAGCATAGTACAACACATACTGCCCAAGAAAATAAAATGTTAAACGTTTTGTGCAAACTTTAAAAAAAAAAAAATAATGTTCCATTTGATGCTTGAAGTCTCCCTGCGGATGAAGAAATCTATATATGAAAAGAATTGTCTTTATCAGTTCTTAAATTGACACATTGACACATCTCTCGTGTGGGATATTGAGACGTCCATAATTAGAGTACATTTGCGTAAAACGTTAATTTTTCCCCCCAAGTATGACAAGTCATAAGTGAAGATAGATGTAATTAATTAAGATCGTTAATATTCTCATTTTGTCTCTGGAAACATATGAAAACTGCGACGTATATTTTCCCTAAGGTGTGAAAGTAATGCTGAGATTTCTTCCATTTGTTTGTTCAATTTGGATGCTACGAAGTTCTCATAAAAGACAATGTTGTTTCAAATTTATTTTTTAAAATTTTTGAAACGACTGATCACAGCGCTGCTCATGAATTGCATAGGGAAAGGACAGTGACAATGCCCGAGAGACTGTCCACTTAGACGGTTGATCCAGAGTTACCAGGTTTTCCAATTGAGAAAAGGCCAACGTATGGTCAACTGCAGCTTTAAAAAGGCCAACCTAATAGTAAAAAGGGCCGAAAATATATCCTTTAAAGCTAACCAATTTTAAAAAGGCCAAATTTAGGTATCTAGCGCGAAAAAGGGCCAAATTTTGAGATTTCTGGCCAGAAAAAAAGGCCAACCTGGCAACCCTGATTTGATCAGCGCCCAAGGCACTCCCCCTCCCCCCCCCCCCTTCTCCATAGAGCTAGGACTAGGGAGGGAGAGGCAATGCATGCTGATGATTCATCAGCATATAGACCTACAGGCTTTCCCAAACTTGAATTGGTTTCGAATCCAAGTCCAGCAGATCAGAAGACAGAGACGTTTACAATAAGCTATCGCTTTGTATAAGGTCTTAAGAACAGGGGACAGTGATATAAATATCTTGAAGACGCCTTATCGTGAAACATTGGATGCTTAGAAAGTAATTAACCATCTCTCATCCGAGAGGATTTTAATTTTAAAAGCATTTTGTATTTTCAACGAACTTATTAGATGTCAATTACACTATGATGATCTACATTTTCTTCTTTTAAGATTTTATGATATTTCAAGGTGGAATTCATAGCATTTAAAAGTACAGTTGGATTCAGGAGTCCCTGAAACACCTTGTTCCGAAGAAGGGTTGTAGTGGCCTGATTGGTAATATCTCTGCCTGGTGTTTGTCAGTTGGGGGGTTCGAGTCAACTCAGTCTCGTTAGAGCCATTAGTGTCTGCAACCTTACCATCCTTGTGAGCTAAGGTTGGGGGGTTTGGGGGAGCCTATAGGTCTACAGGTCAGTCTCTAGGGAATTTCCCTGCTCGATAGGGCAATGTCACTGTCCCTTGCCTCTGCCATTCATGAGCGGCCTTAAAACCTTAAGTCATTAAAGTGCACACAGTCACTCCCTTACTTCGCAGCGAGTAACCGAAAAGCTAGCGTAGGGAGAGTAGGCGGAGGGTGTGGCTGGTTGCACTTCCTCAGAGGTGGGTATACCTGGAATTCTTGTGTCCAATTGTACGTGTTATAATCAATAAAATTAGTATATGGATAAAAATTGCGTTTTGTAAATTAGCATTATGAATATAAATAGTAAACAGAAGATGACATTATTTAAATTATAATATGCTAGAAAGATTTAAAATGCTAGATTATGAATATAATGATGTAGAGTGCTCTTGGAATACAGGAATTGATGAAATGATTATTTACAACGTTTACTGTAATTGTATTGCGGTGAATGTTGTCTTGAGAATATTTAAAACAAATGGAAATATGAATGTTTCGTGAATTATAAAAAATGCTGACATTTTTTTTTTCATCTACGTTTGTATATCATTTCAGTGTAACTGAAATGGCAACGTAATCTGATATGAGAAATTTATAAATTGTGGAGAGAGAGAGAGAGAGAGAGAGAGAGAGAGAGAGAGAGAGAGAGAGAGAGATACCCACGATTAAGCATAGACACTTATTATTATTAATAGCATTGTTATTATTTTATATACAGTAGATATATATATATATATATATATATATATATACATATACAATATATATATATATTGTATGCAAATATATATATATATATATATATATACATACTGTATATATATACGCATATAAATAAATATATTTTGTTTATATATATATATATATATATATATATGTATAGACATATATATATATATATATATATGTCTATGTATATACTGTATATATCTATATCTATATATATATCTATATCTATCTATCTATATATATATATATATATATATATATATATATTTAGTACAAGATTATACGTATTTTTAAATCATTCTTATAATATTTTTTTACAATTATTTTTTTCGAAAATGTTAAAATATAAATAAATGAAAAAATTATTAATGGAACAGCAAAAATACTGAAATAAATTCTACCTCTGATAATATGAATTATATCATCCATATGTGTCAAGGGTTTTATCAATTAATTCCTTGAGTTTGTAATAAATTATATCATGTAACACTTAGAAAATAATCTTCCAATTGATATAAACATATTTATTTTTCTTATTAGAGTTGAACCAATGTACTTGCAAGCATAAAGCCCTGTTTGGTAAGTACCCTAAAAAGTAGAAAAGTAATCTACTTATATAGAAAACATTTGTTCATAACAAATACATCATAGAAATTCTCTCAGTATAAAATAAATCGTTTGTAATTACACGCCATTTAAGAATTGTATCTCATTCTTCATTCATATTTTATTATAAACATCCTCTGTTCTAGATTTATTTTAGCCATAAAACGCTAAACAGCCTTCGTGTCCCTACGTCTAAAATGCCTCTTCTAAAAGGCGCCTCTTCCATCTGAAATGATACTTCCATAAGTTTCCAGGCCCGTTGTCTAGAACAAGGTTCTCCAAAGCACCTTCGCTCAAACTCGTGCCAAAAGTTCTCTTGTCTCATTTCGCTGTTATTTGTCTCGAATTAATGTGAATATATAAGTTATTTTTTAGGTTATTTTAGTCTTTGATTGGATTGTTATTGATCAGGTGGTTATTGTTTGTTAAGTTGGTCTCATTGAATTAAATGCGTAATTTCGGCTTAGTAAAAACACATCTTATTTTTAATTTTTGTTGTTGTTGTAGGAAGTGTGTGTTATCTGTGTTTCCGCTTGTTCGTTTACAGATGCATAAATGTATGTATACTGTACATACATGAATACAGCCATAATCATATATATATATATATATATATATATATATATATATAAGGGAAAATTACCACAATATCGTGCTCACATAGAAATAAATTACTACTTAATACCGGGATCGAACCCTAGCCCCTTCAAGTGAAATGCCAAGTCACTTACAACCATTCCACCAGAAGGTCAAAAGAAGTCGGAACTTAACTGCTAACTGCAATTCAGGAATTACCCGGCGACTAACTCTGATTGCTGAGAATCTTGCGTGGCCCAGCCACACTGGCTGGGTCTTCTATTCTTCGGGGTTAAGACTGATGATCATAGAGCCCCCGTCCGGGCAAAAGGCCCGGGCAATCTAGAACGAACAAACTTTGCGAGACATCAGTCTCTTACCAGTGAGTTCTCCCCGACCTCCCGACCTGGCCTTTCATTTGAAGGGGTACGGTTAGATCCCGGTATGAGGTAGAAATTTATTTCTATCTGAGCGCGATATTTTGTTGATTTTCATTCATATTGACTCATTAGGGGTAATTCGAATTAGAAGTTATCAATTGTGTCAGCTGGTGGGCCGGGAAGTCGGGGAAAACTCGCTGGAAAGAGACCAATGTCTCGCCAGGTAATTCATGAATTGCAGTTAGCAGTTAAGTTCCGACTTCTTTTGACCTTCTGGTGACATGGTTGGAAGCGACCTGGCCTTTCATTTGAAGGGGCTAGGGTTTGATCCCGGTGTGAGGTAGAAATTTATTTCTATTTGAGCACGATATTGTGTTCATTTTCATCCAGATATAATATATATATATATTATATATATATATATGTATGTATGTATGTATATATATATATTATATATATATTAAATATATATATATATATATATATATATATTAGATATATATGTATACATATATGTACAGTATGCAAATTCATATATATATATATATATATATATATATGTATATATATACATATATATATATATATATATATATGTATATATATATATATATATATATGTGTGTATATTTATATATATAACTAGATAGATAGATGGATATATAAATTA
>NC_090757.1:1779665-1787165 GCF_036898095.1 Palaemon carinicauda
GACCCCACTTTGATCATCCCTTCAGCAATGAATAACTAATCTCACTCAGACGATTCTCATACATTTTTCACTTCAAGATGAAAATGAAAAAACAAAAAAGAAAAAGAAAAAAAGAGATAATGCTGGCATTGCTCATAATGAATACAGTATTTACTGTGCAAAAACAAAATCGTGTAGTAATATGGAAGAAATACGCCTGATTCTAAAACATGGAGGAAATTTAAAAAAATAATTTTTACATACAAATTAGATCTAGTGGCTCTTCCTGGAAGCTATTTCACAACATCTCCGCTTAGGCTATATAAATAACGCTTATATTTCCTTTTTTTTTTAAAGGTTTAATTTATGTAAAATTTTCCCCTAGAAAAGCAAGTAAGATACAATGAATCATTTTCTCCCAAAAGAAACATATATACACCCTGTGTATTCCAAGTTCCATGACATTAGTAGACTAATACCCTTCCACAGAAGCCTCATCAATAGCACGTTGAATTCCTCTACAATCACTGATCCGTTTTAAAGGTCACTCATGAATGGCAGAGGCAATGGACAGTGACAATGCCCTCACAGGGCAATGACTTCTAGACAAACTATATATATTCTGAATCAGAGCCAAAGCCGCCTCTTAAAACCAACTAGGACCAGGGAGGACCAGACAATAGCTGCTGATGTCTCTTCAAGTAGACCCATAGGTTCCCCAAAACCACCCATCCTTAGCTCAAAAGGATAGTGAGGTTGCAGACACTACAAGAAACTATCGAGCTTGACCCGGTCTCAAACTCCAGACCAGAGGATTATTGAACATCCAGGTTCTTCCTTTTAAAAAGGTATATCACAGAATCATCCCAACCCCTTTCTGGCCTTCTTCTCCTACATCCTTACACACCTTTGCACTACCTTCATTTTTCTAAAATGTGTGTAGAATTACCTACAGCGGACATGTGATGAGCGTAAACTATGTATCATAGACGAGGGAAAGTGAAAACGCTTAACTGGTGTTAGTATTTTCATTTTATAAATGACATCACGGGATTCATAATGCAAATAAATATACTGGGGTATTGCATTTATACAGGGGATTGATTGATTGATTGAGAGTTTTCTGGCATCATGACATCAAAGGTCATTGACGCCGGTTTTACAGGAGAATGGAATCATTTAAAAATAATTTATATATATATATATATATATATATATATTATATATATATATATATATATATATATATATATATATATATATATATTGTCACAAGAAGTAGATGAAAAAAGAAAGCAAATAATAACGAGGCGAATGCAGGCACAAGATTGTTGATCTGTGCCTTCGAAGCTCTGAATTGCTTGGTCCGCGCCAGTGACGTGCTGCTGATCTGTCATATTGCTGAGTCACATCACTTTCCCACAGATCTTGGCTGAGGAGATGAGACAGCAAGCGGAAGTGCCAAGTACACACGAACAGGGACAGCCACCTTCTCTACCTAAACGCGAGTGGATACCCACGGTACTCCATCCGGGTCCTGCCACACATAAGGAGAAAGCATGGCTAAAAAGAATCAGATAATTCAGTTAACGAGTGCAGTGCCGTCCCGTCGTTCGAGGCCGATCCTGGCCTTACAAACTCTTTGCTAATCACCGTATAAAGTTTTTCTAACTTCATAAAAATCCCCCGCTGCTTCTGTCTCCCCAGCCAGACCTTAGAACTATGTTTAATTAATGTATTGTTTAACAAGCACCTAGATATGGAACTTGAAGTCAATTTGACATTGTGACTTGAACATTTATCAAGAATTACTCAACGCTACCGTAACTGACAATTGATGTGCTCTTTCAGAATGTGAATCAATCATTCTGCTACATATACGAACTGTAGAAAAAGATACAGAGTAACATCTGTCATTATCCTCTTCCCCTTGTCTTAAGCCGCAGCCACCACACGGCCACGTGACAATGTGTATACGTGTATGTGCTGAGACCCTTTGCGTCAATGGGCGTAGGAGGAGATGCTGATGATGATATATAGCGTATATGGGTGTATATATATATATATATATATATATATATATATATATATATATATATATATATATGCATGTTATTTATTCATTTATATATATATATATATATATATATATATATATATATATATATATATTTATATATGCATTATATATATAATATAATACATATATGTATATATATGATATAAAATACATTCTGTATATATTTATATATATATATATATATATATATATATATATATATATATATATATATATATATATATGATGTGTGCGCGCGCGACCTTGTCTTTGAGAGAACAGGAAGTAAAAATGGTAACTCCAATCGAAGACTCGAAATATATTTAATTCATATTTTCCCTCAGGATATCTTATGAAGGAATTCCGTTCAATGGCTCTTCCAACATTAACTAATATGATTACGATTTCCAAGAGAAATAAGTAAATGGCTATAAAGTATAAGTTTTAATTACTGATTTTCGTTCTTGATTATTCAATTTCGTTTCACACGCACACGTACATACACACACAATGTACCTCTTGGGGTAACCCCTCTCACAAGGGTATGACTACTCCTCCCCCCCCCACCTGAGGAACGGGGATAGATCCCAAACACCAAATTGTATAAAATAAAGAAGGGAAGTCCCTAGTTCCAATTAAATGATCTCAAAACCAAGCAAAACTAGAGGAAACCAGAGGGGTACTCAGTAGAGCGCAGATTCTACGCCAGGGCAACTTATTTCTGGACCTTTTGCTCGACCTTGACCTTGACCTTTGACCTTAACATATATTATTTGCCGTGAATTTTCATACACTCAAATATGATCCAAGTTTGAAATCTTTGTGACAACGATGTCCGAACTTATGGCTGATTACTTGAATCGGACATTTTACTTGACCATGACCTTTGAGCTTGACCTTCCAAAATTTAATCAGTTCCAGATTTTTTTACATAACAGATAATCCCTACAAGTTTTCATTACGATTAAAATTGTGGCCAGGAATTTGTTCACCAAAAAAAAAAAAAAAAAAAAAAAAAAAAAAAAAAAAAAAAAAAAACACACATACACGTACACACGCAAATATGGGGTAAAACGTAACCTCCTTCCAACTTTACTGGCGGAGGTAAAAAGAATACAGTTTTAATTACAGCAGTGACGGATGAAAGCCGTTTAGAGCAATCAAAGCCTAAAGAAAAATACCAAATATAAGGGTGTCATCCATGCCGACGAGCTAATATTAAACGTGAATCCAAATGTAACGTTTATGTGTATGATAAAAATATATGTGAATTCAAGAGTTGAGAACGAATGTCTGCCGGTTATGGATCATGGAATATCAACCAAGCTACAAAGTGGAAAGAAATTGCTTTTAAAAAAATAAGTGATGAATTAATCAGTCAATTTCCTGACAGATCTACGCCAAGGCTTCACCTGTCCGATGAGATACTACCGTTAGAGACTTATTGAGTGTTTTGACTGGCCACATAGTATTACATTGGATCCCTTTCTAGTTACGGCTCATTATTCCTTTGCCTACACATACACCAAATAGTCCTGACCTATTCTTTATACATTCTCCTCTTTCCTTAACACTTGACAACGCTAAAATAACCGAAAAACTCTTCTTTATTCAAAGGGTTAATTACAGCATCAAAATAGATCAGGGGCCACTTTCCCAGTTGGTAAGGGTAGAAGACACTCTTTAGCTATAGTAAGCAGCTCTTCTAAGAGAAGAACACTCCAAAATTAAACCATTGTTCTCTAGTCTTGGGTAGTGCCATAGCCCCTGTACCATGATCTTCCACTGTCTTGGATTACAGTTCTCTTGCTTGACGGTACACTCAGGTAAACTATTGTTTCCTCATATCCTTTCTTCACAGGACTATTTTCCCGTTAGAGCCCCTGGGCTTATAGCATCCAGCTTTTCCAATTAGGGTTGTAGCTTAGCTAATAATAATAATAATAATAATAATAATAATAATAATAAATAATAAAATAATATATTGTTCAAAATACGGGTACAATCCCCAAACAACGAGATATGAAGGCTAGCTACCAAATATCCCCTAGCAATCCCCAATATTTCATTCCGATTACAAAATTCCCCACGAAGTCTCCCTATATTCCCTTTCGTCCCCTTTCCTATTTCCAGAAGGGAGCGACCTCCCCTAGGCTAGAGTCATCGAAGTTTCGACATTAAATAATGTCCCATCCCAAAAACTAACAGCTCCCAGTTGTGATAGCTTTTGAGTTTGCTCAACCTCTACACCTCGAGCAAGACGTGATAGTTTCATTTTTCCATTTTCCTTTTTTTTTCCTCCCTGCCAGAAGGGATCATGATTGCTAGCCATTTCTGGTGACGCTTTTATCTGTCAGTGTGACTGTTCTAATGTGTAAAAAAATCCCCTTACAGTTCCCAGATAGTTCATCCATCTATCCGTCACAACTTTTGCTTCGCGAATTAATTTATTGTCAGGTTTATAGGAGAACTTTCGATTAATGGACTCGCTGGAATACCTTTGATTCCTGGGAAGTGTCTGCGCGGTGTTTGATGTTCAATTTGATTCGACAAAAAACGTTTCCCTGTTTATGAAATAGGTACTTGGGGGGGGGGGATATATTCACATCCGTACATATATACATAAATACCTACTGTACATACAGAAATATTTTATCCTAACGAAGTGTGTACTAAAGCATTTTATCATTTCCTACTGGCTTTTGCTTTATATTAAGTCACGTGATCGTTATGAGAATAAAACATGTGTGTAATTTATATATCAATATATCAATATATATATATATATATATATATATATATATATATATATATATATATATATATATATACACTGTAAATATATGCTGTACATACACATGTGTGTATTATATGTATGCAAATAAGTAATTAAGCATACAGTATATATATATATATATATATATATATATATATATATATATATATATATATATATATATGGATGAAAATCAACACAATATCGTGCTCAAATAAAAATATACATTAAATATAGGTACTTATATGATATAAACACATGTATACGAGTGTGTGTGTGCTCTTTAACTTTCATTTACATTGAAATTCCATAATTGATTCTAAGATGATGAACCTCGTGAGCGGTAGCAGCTATGGGGGCCAAGTTAATGTCCTAAGGGACCCCGCTCCCTCTCCAACCAAGTTATGACCAGGGAGGGCCAGACAATGACTGCTGATAACTCGGCAGACAAACCTATGAGCTCCCTTGAAATCCCATTCCTAAATCACGCGAACAGTGATTTGAGAGATACTGTTAGGAGAAAGCGGGTTTCCGCAAGGCTCGAACTCCCGGCTCACAGATTGCGAAGCAGTAAAGTTTCCAGTAGAGTCTCGTAGGTAGGAACCTAGGCTTGTAGCATTCAGCTTTTAATGCTGCAGTTTGCGTTAAATAATAATAATAATAATAATAATAATAATAATAATAATATTAATAATAATAATCTCCTTTATAAATAGAGCTATATATATATATATATATATATATATATATATATATATATATATATATATATATATATATATATATATATACATATATATATATATATATATATATAAGATTCAGGTTATGCTCAGTGGCATTGCCGGATGTATAACTACTCGGTCTCTCCATGTTGCTCGGGTTGTGGGGGGGAGGGGGAGAGTGAGTAGTCATATCTTGGCATGTGTGAGTATATCTACCTAAATATTTAGCCGTCTTTTTGACGGATCGCGTACACTAGTAATAATAATAATAATTACCGTTTTTTACAGTAACGCAAAATATGCGTAGCTTTACAGAAACTAAAAAAAAACGTATTTGTAATTAATGGTAAATATAGTACTCATTGGTCCTATCTTCAGGATTTTCTGTCCTCTTCTAAAATTGACTCATTTATTGAGATAGTCAAAACCTAACCGAAATGTTCATCCCCCTAACCCCCCCCCCCCCCCACCCCCCACCCCACACACACGCGCGCACACGAAAAAAAAAAAAATGACGTATTTTTTTTTTTTAAATCTACCTTTCATTGAATCTAAGGTGGTTCATTTTAAGAAAAAGTAAAAGAAACTTGATTTGTTACTTTTTTTTTAAGACTAACTTTTATTGAATCACAGGTGGATCATTCTGAACAAAAAGAGGAATCTATTTTTCTATTTTGTTTCCAGCCAACCTTTTACAACCTCTCAGGTGGATTATTTTGAAAGAAAAAATAGTAACCTATTTTTTAAGCGAAATTTTTATTTACTTTTCAAACCATCATTTTTAAAGAAAAAAGTAACTTCAATTTTTATTTTGTTTCAAGCCAACATTTTATTATCTCTCTAATTGGATAATTTTGAAAGAGAAAAAACAATCTAATTTTCTATTTTGTTTCAAGCTAAATATTTTATATACTTTCCAAATAATCATACTGAAAATATGCACATTTACTGACCTCCGATATTGGTTTCAACTATACTCTCATCATTCACTATTACGTAGATTAATTCTCTCATTAGTGATGCGTAAATTTAGATCCATTCTCTCTCATTAGTGATATAAAGTATTTATTGCAGAGACTCTACGTGGATTGACCACCAGTGCGTCTTTAAATTCCAAATTGGATTCGCTCTTTGAACACCTTTGACCTTTATATCGTGGCATTTCACATAAGGTCACTGGGCCAGGAACTCTCTTTATTGTCATCAAAGACAGATAATTAAATAACAATTTTATGAATTTGTGGGAAATGTTTTTGTCGGGTTTTTTCTTGTTCTATTTCTCTCATTTTTTTTGTTCAGTGGTGAAGTCCAACCTTAATTATAGTGATCTAGAAAATGAATAAACATTTCTTTAACAGGAATCAATATTTATTTTCATATAAAAAAACTATATTCTGAACTCAAAACAAATACCCCACATATAGTCTTTAACGTCACTAAGGTTTTTATCAATCTGAATATCATGTATTATCTGTGGATTTTACTGTAATAGAATTCTAATTTATCTTAAAACTTTTTTTTAGAAATCAAAGAGGTCCTATGCCTCATGATTCAAATCCACTATCCTTGATTGACAAAGACTTTATTGAGGCCAATTTCCTTTTGCGTTCAAAAACCTTTCTTTGAAACAATTTTTTCTAGTTTGATCAACGCCTTCCTTTAGAGACTAATTTTTTAATTTCCCTAAATACCTGTCCTAAGAAACCACCTCTCATTTGAAAAACAGAAGCCACATTTCTTGTTTGACTAAAGAGTTTATCTAAATGTTTTCGGAGTATTTGTCGTATCTCGAGTCACTACTTTGGTAAGCAGCTGTTCTAAGAGAAAGACACTCCAAAATCAAACCATCGTGCTCTAGTCTTGGGTAGTTCCATAGCATCTGTACCATGGTATTCCACTTTTTAGGTTATAGTTTTCTTGCTTGAAGATACGCTTGGGCACATTATTCTATCTTATTTCTC
>NC_090757.1:1792165-1802165 GCF_036898095.1 Palaemon carinicauda
TTATTTCCTTTCCTCACTGGGCTATTGTTGGAGCCCTTGGGCTTCTAGCATCGTGCTTTTCTAAATAACGTTGTAGCTTAGTTAATAATAATAATAATAATAATAATAATAATAATAATAATAATAATAGTAGTAGTAGTAGTAGTAGTAGTAGTAGTAGTAATATTTCAAATGACTAAATCACGAAAATATCTAACGACTATATATATATAAAAAAAAAGTTAAACAAATCTGTTTTCCCTTAATCTCATCAAGACCAAAGAGATACAGAAAACAAATTAATGAATATTGACATCAGGTACGACCCCAGAGAGTATCAGAGGAAAGCGAGTAAGTGGCGTAAATGCGTAAATGACTTATTTTCACTTACATCGATCTCTTTTTGAGTCAAGCCAGCCACTGGAGAGTTGATCCTCTAATTTCGAAATACAAAAGCCTTAATCAACTTAAAGACAATAGGCTAACAGTTCCATATCTAGTCTGTGGGAGTTCAAAGATTTCGTTTCATTTTAAGGTTTTAAAGTTGCCTCATATGAGTGACGTCACATTAGACGTGCCAAGGCGGGGTTATTAGGACATCAATTTCTTTTCTTTCTCGGTGTTATTATTATTATTATTTGCTAAGCTACAACCCTAGCTGGAAAAGCAGGATGCTATAAGCCCAAGGGCCCCAACAGGGAAAATAGCCCAGCGAGGAAAGGAAACAAGGACAAATAAAATATTTTAAGAAGGGTAACAACATTAAATTAAATATCTCCTATATACACTATAAAAACTTTAACAAAACAAGAGGAAGAGAAATAAGATAAAATAGTGTGCCCAAGAGAACCCTAACCCAAGACAGTGTTAGACCATGGTACAGAGGCCATGACACTACCAAAGATTAGAGAACAGTGGTTTACCTGCCCTTTGCTACTAATTTTTTTTCTATTAGCTCCTTGACTAAGTTATTATACTTCACGGTAAAATATAAAAAAAATGAAAATGAAAACGAGAGTTCACTTAATACATCGATAACGGTCAAAAGTCTGTGGCAACGGATCTGTTAGGTTCCAACAAGAGGCGAGGTGAATGCAACTAACTTTATTTATCAAGACAACGAACTTATATACGGATAGTTAAGAGCAAGAAAGACATGAAATTCAAACAGTACAAGACATGAGATAGCACAGTTAAACAGCTTTATATAATAAGGGACCTCATGAATGGAAGAGGCAAGGGTCAGTAACATTGCCCTATCAAGCAGGACAATGCCCTAGAGACTGACCATATATACATATGATCAGCACCCAAGTCTCCTCTCCACTCAAACTAGGACCATGGAGGGCCAAGCAATGGCTGCTGATGACTCAACAGGTAGACCTATAGAAGCGAACCCCAGTATGGCGATCAACAGACAAGGACGTTACCAACAGGCCACCACATTGTACGAGCGTGTATGAAACACGAACGGTGCTGTCTAAGAGTAAACAACCCTAGTTGGAAAAGCAAGATGCTATAAGCCCAAGGGCTCCAACAAGGAAAAATAGCCCAGTGAGGAAAGGAAATATATAAACTATATAAGAAGTAATGAACAATTAAAATAAAATACTTCAAGAACAGTAACAACATTAAAACAGATCTTTCAAATATAAACTATAAAAAAGAGATGTATATATCATCTTCCAATTAATATCTGTTACATTTCCTAGAATTAATGTTGATGTATTACATGTCTTAATAAGTTGAAAACATAAGAGTTATGACTAATTTGTGACCCCCCCCCCCCCCCGAGGATTTTTAATATTCACTGTATATTTTGCAAAATCTTCGACAATACCGAGAATCTATACAGTCTCGTATCAAGTTCGTCATCGATTTGTATATTCGAAAAAGTCATAATCATATATTACATCATAGTCGTATTTTAGCAAATGGTTGTTCAATAGAAAAAAAAAAACAATATCAATTTTGGATATGGACAAAGAAGTTTTCTCCACTGAAAAACATTTCAATGAAAAAAAAAAATCCGGGCCGCTAATTTCATAGTTATTTCCTTATTAACTTTGTCATAGAAAATGGGAAATCATATAGATGGAAGATTGATTGAAACTTTCATAAAAGTTCAAGACCTATCGACTATCAAGTTGGTCTTCGCAAACGCTGAAAATAAAGGTAAGGTCAAGACAGAGGTGTCTGGTTTCATTGCCAGTATTATCCGATATGCACCTGAACGTCAGCTGGGCAAGGCCAACCATAGTAGTACCCTCCCCATTAAACAGCTTAAGCTCGGGGATCGATCTGCTGCCCTGTCAATGCTAGACGAACGCGACACCACTGCATTATACATTGAAGCTAGTGTAGCTGAAATTAACACAGAAAAATATAATAGACGGATAAAATAAACTAATGAAAACTAAAACTTTAAAAAAAATAGAGTGGGCACTCAGTTCAGTGCAAACCTCCACCTCGGCAGCGTATTTCTCGACCTTTTGCTTGACCTTGACCTTAACTTTTGACCTTAACATGTATTAATTGGGGAGGATTTTCATACACTCAAATGTAAACCAAGTTGGAAGTCTTTGTGACAACGATGTCCAAACTTATGGCTGATTACGTGAATTGAACATTTTGCTTGACCGTGACCTTGACATTTGACCATGACCTTCCGAAATTTAATCATTCCTAGCTTTATACATAACAGTTAATCTCTTTAAATTTCATTACTCTACGATTAAAATTGTGGTCAGGAAGCTGTTCACAAACACACACTCAAAGAAACGCAAACAGAGGGTAAAACTTATTACCTTCGCCAACTTCGTTGGCGAAGGTAATAAGTTTCACTTCGAGCACTGCTCACAACTGTCATTCAAATAAGCACACAATCTCGCATTGAGAAATCTATTAATCTTATGGTCAATCTTGCATGAATTAAAGAATCAGATAACAAAGGACGTTGGTGATATCCCTTCACTAAAACAAACATAAATGGATTAGTTGTTTGTTAAAACTTAATCCTTTAACACCGGGTTTAAAATTCGAGTTTAATTAACATGGATAATAAACGATAAATGTCATAAGGGAGTGTTTGTAGTTTAATGAAAACAATAGTTTATCTAAGAAAAATTCATTTTAATGTTGTTACTGCTCTTAGACTATTATATTTTTCCTTTTTTCCTTTCCTCACTGGGCTATTTTCCCTGTTGGAGCCCATGGGCTTATAGCAACCTGCTTTTAAAATTAGGGTTGTAGCTTAGCAATTAATAATAATAATAATAATAATAATAATAATAATAATAATGGCATCCTTATTATACATATCTCTTTCATTTTCATAAAATGTATTAATATTTTTCATCACGTTATTTCAGGCTCCAGAAATTTTAATTAGTTCATTAAATGCAAGAATAACTTGGGTTATAAATCATTGAATTGCTTCGTTCAACAATCATTTCAACGGGTGGAACGTACTGATGCAAAAAAAAAATAAATAAATAAATAAAAAAAAATAAAATAAAAAATAATAATTGTTAATAGACCAAAAAAAAAAAAGAAGAAAAAACTACCTATTGTTGATAAATAAAGAAGTCTAAATCAATTGATGTTAAAATAACAAATCCAAAAGTTATAATCTACTGATGGTCAAAACTAAAATAAAAGTCAAAACCAGCTGATATTGAAAAAAAAAAGTCCAAACCGGATGATATAAAAAAAACACGTAATGTTAAAAGAAAGTAAAAATCCACCTTAAGTTAAAAAGAAAAAAAGTCAAAACTGTTAAAAAAAAGCCTAGACCAACCTAATGTTAAAAAAAGAAAAAAGAAAAAAATACAAAAACCACTGAATGTTAAAAAACATACATTGTAAAGACCACAATACAAGTCGAAGGGGAAGGATGCCATGGTATATCAAACAATAATTTGTTTTTTTAATAAACCAATCATATTAAATATTATATATATACATATATCTATATACATATATATATTTATATATATATATATATATATATATATATATATATATATATATACATATATATATCTATATATATATGTAGATATATATATATATATATATATATATATATATATATATATATATATATATATATATATATAAATCATCTGAAACTCCTGCAAAAAACTATTAAGAGCAAATGGTTTTGTTTGAAAAAAAAATATCCAGAAATCCCACGTATTACGTATTAATAGAGTTTGAGCAATACACACACATGTATACACACACACACACACATATATATATATATATATATATCGAAGACACACACTTATCCCTTGTAGACATTCACCCCCAATACGGATTACCCACAATAAACTAACTTGAAACTCGACTTCCCACGTATCGAATGACCTAAGGTCGTAATCCCCGTCTCTCTGTTCACTAAAATAAAAGCGCATTTTCTTCACGGAATTAAAACATTTTAGCCGTGGTCACTTATTCACCCGTGGAGATATTTCTCCTTCCATATGCAAAGAAATGCTTGAGTAATGAAATTATTATCAAATAAAAGTATGTTGTTTTATTAAAATTTCCTTATTGCTGGGGATATAGTACATAAAATTGGTTATCTATTTCCTCATAAAAATGTACTTGTGTGGGTTTGAAATCATTATTCAATGTATAATAAGAAATTTCTGATATTCATGATGAGGGATAGATGGAGATGGTTTGGGCATACTCTTAGCACTCCCCAAGAGAGAATAGTTCACCAAACGTTCAGCTGGGCTTCCCAAGGCACCAGAAGAATTGGAAGACCCAGGCCTACATGGCTGAGGGCTATGAAGCGTGAAATAGATGATGAATGGAGAAGCATTGAATTAAAAGCTCAAGGTAGAGAAGACTGGCGAAATCTAACCAAGGCCCTTTGCGTCAATGGGCGCAGGAGATAATGATGATAATGATGATAATATGGAATATCTGTTCTACGAATTGAAGAGATAAAAATAGAAAAGCCAATCAGCTTTCTCTAATCGAAACGGTTGAACGTCATTTCATTCTTAAAAAGTTCTGGAATGTTTTTCTAACTTTTTTTAAAAGCATACATCAGTTCATTCTGATCTCCAAGGTTAATTTTCAATCCAAAAGGCCTGCAACTATCATAGCAATGAAAGCATTCGTGCAAGTAAGTCTTTCGTTATTAAATGCCTTTCAAGAAAAGTAAAAATACTTTGTAACTAGTAATGACCACAATAAACTTTTCTCTCCTCGCTTCATTAACCTTCTGAGTCTCGTTGCTTCACTGCACTGACATCGTACAATAACGGAGTATCAATTTCCAATGAAAAAAAAAAAAAAAAGATTGGTTTTAGTTATCAGCATTGGAATTCATTGCTCCTTTCGGCAGGAACATTGCCAAAGTTGCGAGGTAATTTGGCGAGCGTGATAAATTACTCCTAAAATAAAAAAGTGAAATGAATATTTCCTTCAGCATATCAGCATTTCCACTATACAACAGACACACGCAAATAAACAAACACACACACCCACATATATATATATATATATATATATATATATATATATATATATATATATACATATATATATATATATATATATATATATATATATATATATATATATATATTCTGTCACGCTCAGCTCTCCCCGTCCTTCGGGATGGGGGAGAGGGCGTACTCATATCCTGGTAAGAGAGGGTGCGTGTGTGTATATCTATCTAAATATTTAGCCCTAAATCTTGACGGGTCGCGTACACTAGTATTCATATATTCCTTCATAGGGTGAGTGGTTGAGTGGATACTTATAGAAATTGATATAAAAACAGATATATAAAAATATGATTGTGAACATAAGCATTTCTACCAATCGAAAAAAAAAACACATTCAATGTCTCATTAATAAATTAATCACAATTTATGGATGAAACTCACGTGAAGATAATTTTCACACATTGGACCTCACAACACACTGGCATTCATTTATCCAGAATATATCATTGATCTTCCAACAAACTTCCATTGCAATGCTCTTTCATTCCATTTATCTAGCGTCCTTTCTAGGTCTTGCTCTCCTTCTCCTTCAAAACACTTCCTAATTATAGCCGCTACCAACACGCCTTCTTTCATTCTCTCCACATGACCGAACAGTGTCCGAAAACTAGCTAAACGTTTTAATATATCTATATATTTCCGTACCTCTTTCACAACAATTCATACTACACAGGCAATTTATATCCGCAGTTATTTCGTGAACATTAAAAATCCAAACAATTGTATCCCTCTTTTAACAAAATGCCTCAAAAACTGAACAACTAAATTTTAGAACAGTTTGGTGGAAAAAATCACAGGGCTACTATCTTCGGATCATAACTTTCGGTGCATACCAGTGATCTCAAGGGATTTTTGGCACAATAAGTAAAATTTCACAAATACCACAGTGTTTAACGCTAGGAGGGGAGCCCCCATTGGTACAGACGCAATGATAAACTTGAAATTTTCATCAAGATCTGAAACACAGATCTTAGATCCAAAGTGGATCAGTATTATTATTATTATTATTATTATTATTATTATTATTATTATTATGATAGTTGAAACCCTAGTTGGAAAAGCAGGATGCTATAAGCCTAAGGGCTCCAAGAGGGAAAAATAGCCCGGCAAGGAAAGGATATAAGAAAATAAACAAACTACAAGAGAAGTAATGAACAATTAAAAATAAAATATTTCAAGATCAGTAACAATTGAAATAGATATTTCATAAATAAACTATAAAAAACTTATAAAACAATAGTTGAAGAGAAATAAGTTTGAAAAGTGTGCCCAAGTGTACCATCAAGCAAGAGAACTCTAACCCAAGACATGGGAACACCAAGGTACAGAGGCTATGAGACTAACCAAGACCAGAGAACAATGGTTTGATTTCAGAGTGTCCTACAAGAAGAACTGCTTACCATAGCTAAAAGTCTAATAGTTGTTAGATTAGAGCAAGTTTAAACTGTTTCCCAGTGTCATTTACATTTTAAATCCTGATTCCAGAGGAATTTATAGCTCTTTTAGTTGGTATTAATTTTCGCAATAAATATCCTGATGTAAAGAAACCTAACACTATTATGTGGTCGGGGTTCTTATAGGTTACTGGTGCAAAAATAGTCTGCCTTTGTACACAGAGTTAAAATAAAGAAAACTACACTGTTAAAAACAAGTAATTCTCTGTAAAAAAACATACTGTTCTCAGACGTATTTCAGTAAAATACAGGTGACCGTAATTTTACCTCACTTTGTTATTATCTTTTACGGGTTGGTGACCGTAATATCAATCCGTTACGTGAATATATCTATTTCTAAAACAGTAAATGCCTGGCAACAATTATTCCAGGTTTTTTTTTTTTTTTTTTTTTTTTTTTTTTTTTTTTTTTACGGCAACTTTTTAACAGTGTACATCAACAAATCCAGATATAAGGACGCCATAGGACAGATAAGGAAGATAAAATGCAGAGAGGCCTAACCCTCAAAGAAGTGAAAGATAACCACTTAGAAGATAGAAGACTAAAAGGTCGGAAAAAAGCATAATCTGAAAAAACAAAAACAATGTTTAACAGAAGAAGGGATAAATACCTCATAATAATTCTTCTATGCAACGTTCTAGAGTCGTTTCATATTGCCTTTGTCATTTCCATCATAAGCTTTCTTTAGGTTTATGTATGTCACATAAAGTTTATCCCTTTACTTTTAAACTTCTTAAATTTGAGCTTCACAAATAAACATTTCATAAAGATCTTGGGTTAGAGTTCTCTTGCTTGAGGGTACACTAGCGCACACTATTCTATCTAATTTCTCTTCCTCTCGTTTTTTTTTTTTAAATATTTAAAGTTTATGTATGAAATATTTATTTTAATGTTCTTACTGTTATTAAAATATTTTATTTTTCCTTGCTTCCTTTCATCATTGGGCTATTTTCCCTGTTGGGGCCCCTGGGCTTATAGCATCCTGCTTTTCCAATTAGGGTTGTAGCTTAGCAGTTAATAATAATAATAATAATAATAATAATAATTATAATAATAATAATAATACAACTATTTTTTTTCTCTAAATCCAATTGTTCTTGGTAAAGCCTATCTGTACTTTAACACCATTTTCTTAATGAAATTTCTGTCTTCTCCTTTCTTGGTAAACTAAAGCGTTTTATACTTTATCGTAACGTTATCACATTTAACTTTAAATAATGAAACAATTATTCCTCTCCCCCATTAAGTTCGTACCTAGCCCAGTGAGGAAAGGAAATAAGGAAATAACCAACTAGAGAAGTTTAAGAACAATAACACCATTAAAATATATCTTCAATATATAAACTATAAAAACTTGCAAATAATAAAAGGATAAAAACTTCAAAATAACTAGAGGAAGAGAAACAAGATAGAATAGTGTGCTTGAATGTATACTCAAACAGATGCAAGTATTACAACACTTGAATTAACCATTGTATAAGACTACAATTAACTGTTGACTATGCAAGTAAAGCTATTTAGAGGATGCAGAGTGCAAAATTAATGCAGTTAATGTAATTTCACGGAAAAAAGGGCAGTAGTAATGTAGTGTCATAGCCTCTGTACCGTAGTCTCCCACTATCTTGGGTTAGAGATCTCTTGCTTGAGGGTACACTCGGGCACACTTTTCTATCTTATTTCGTAAATAGCCTATTTCTTTATATTTACTTCCCTGTATAATACTTTATAATCTATCAGTTCTCGTTCACCTTCTCACTTTTAAATTAATTTCTAACTATAACTTTTTCATGTAACTGAGGCGTAATTGCTACATTACGTACACCTTCCTGAAAAATTACAGACGCCCTTCACTTTCATCGTGCAACTATACATCATATAATGTATTTTTCCTATATGTATCCTAAGCATCACTCTTATCTGCCATTAGATATCTTTATTCCTTCTCCCTACAGCTCTTACACACATGAACACTTATTAATGACTGGCTTTATCATGGAAGTTAATATCCCTTTCGTAAACTCCTCACACTTCCTAGTGTGTGTGTGTGTGTGTGTATATATATATATATATATATATATATATATATATATATATATATATATATATATATATATATATATATATATATGTATACATATATATATATATATATATATATATATATATATATACATATATATGATAAATTTTGCACATTAAGACGTGTTTTTCATATTCAAATAAGCCATTTATTTCTTTATACATTAATGTCTGGATTCTCTTAACGACCTCGGGATCAGAGCCCCAGGCGAAATAACACAAAGACTGGAGCTTGTGACCGGCCGGGAATCGAACCCTGGTCCGGCAAACTTGTATAGACAGTGACTAAACCACTTGGCCACGAAGAAAGGTAAAAGTCAATGACAATTCTCCTGTATTTATACCTGTCAAATTCAGGTATTTTGTACTTAGAATTGAAATCAACCCATCTTCACCATCGTAGCTCATTGGTAGTTTGTTACTTGGCATTCGAGTAATGATAAATTTTGCACATTTAGACGTGTTTTTCATATTCAAATAACCCATATATTTTTGATACATTAATGTCTGGATTCTCTTAACGACTTCGGGATCAGAGCCCCAGGCGAAATCACACAAGGACAAGAGCTAGTGACCGGCCGGGAATCGAACCCTTGTCCAGCAAGCTTGTATAGACAGTGACTACCACTTGGCCACGAAGAAAGATAAAAGTCGACGACAATTCTTCTGTATTTATACCTGTCGAATTCAGGTGTTTTGTACTTAGAATTGAAATCAACCCATCTTCACCATCGTAGCTAATTGGTAGTTTGTTACTTGGCATTCGAGTAATGACAAATTTTGCACAAGCTCTTGTCTTTGTGTGATTTAGCCTGGGGCTCTGATCCCGAGGTCGTTAAGAGAATCCAGACATTAATGTATAAAAAATATATGGCTTATTTGAAAATATATATATATATATACATATATATATATATATATATATATATATATATATACATATATATATATACA
>NC_090757.1:1807165-1814665 GCF_036898095.1 Palaemon carinicauda
GAGAACACCAGCTATTAAAGTCAAATCTATAAAAGACCAAACCACTGAACAACTGCTGGAAAAGTCCAAACTGGAAAATACCACCTGGTAAAGTTCAAAATGGAAAAGAACAGACCACAGAACACCTGCTGAGAAAGTCCAAAGTGGAAAAGACCAAACCAGAGAACACCAGATGGGAAAGTCAAAACTGAAAAGACCAAACCCTAGAGCGCCAGCTGGGAAAGTTCAATCTGGAAAAGACTAAACCACTAAACACCAGCTGGGAAAGTCCAAACTGAAAAGACCAATCCACAGAACACCTTCTTAGAAAGTCCAAACTGAAAAGACCACCCCACAGAACACCAGCTGGGAAAGTCAAAAATGGAAAAGACCAAACCACAAAACACCAGCTGGAATAGTCCAAACTGGAAAATACCAGCTGGAAAAGTCAAAAATGGATAAGACCAAACTGTAAAACACCAGCTGTGAAATTCCAAACTGGAAAATACCAGCTGAGAAAGTCCAAAGTGGAAAAGACCAAACCACAAAACACCATGTAGAAAAGTCCAAACTGGAAAATACCAGCTTCGAAAGTCCAAAACGGAATAAGACCATACCACAGAACACCATCTCTGAAAGTTCAAACTAGAAAATACCAGCTGGGAAAGTCCAAAGTGGAAAAGACCAAGCCACCAAAAACCAACTGGGAATGTAAAAACTGGAAAATACCAGATGGGAAAATCCAAAATGGTAAAGCGCAAACCACAAAATACCAGCTGTGAAGTCCAAACTGGAAAATACCAGCTGGAAAAGTCAAAAATGGAAAAGACCAAACCACAATACACCAGTTGGGAAAGTCCAAACTGGAAAATACCAGCTGGGAGAGTCCAAAGTGGAAAAGACCAAACCACAAAACACCAGCTGGGAAAGTCCAAAATGGAACAGACCAAACCACAGAACACCAGCTGGGAAAGTCAAAAATGGAAAAGACCAAACCACAATACACCAGCTGGGAAAGTCCAAACTGGAAAATACCAGCTGGGAGAGTCCAAAATGGAAAAGACCAAACCACAAAACACCAGCTGGGAAAGTCAAAAATGGAAAAGACCAAACCACAATACACCAGCTGGGAAAGTCCAAAATGGAACAGACCAAACCACAGAACACCAGCTGGGAAAGTCCAAATTGGAAAATACCAGCTGGGAGAGTCCAAAATGGAAAAGACCAAACCACAAAACACCTTCTGGGAAAGTCCAAATTGGAAAATAACAGCTGGGAAAGTCCAAAATGTTAAAGACCAAACCACAAAACACCAGCTGGGAAAATCCAAACTGGAAAATACCAGCTGGGAAAGTCCAAGTGGAAAAGACCAAACCACAAAACACCAGCTGGGAAAGTCCAAACTGGAAAATACCACCTGGGAAAGTGCACAATGGAACAGACCAAACCACAAAACACCAGCTGGGAAAGTTCAAACTGGAAAATACCAGCTGGGAAAGCAAAAAATGGAAAAGACCAAACCACAGAACACCAGTTGGAAAAGTCCAAACTGGAAAATACCAGCTGGGAAAGTCCAAAGTGAAAAGACCAAACCACAAACAACCATCTGGGAAAATCCAAACTGGAAAATACCAGCTGGGAAAGTCCAAAATGGAAAAGACCAAACCACAAAACACCAGCTGGGAAAGTCCAAACTGGAAAATACCAGCTGGGAAAGTCCAAAGTGAAAAGACCAAACCACAAACAACCATCTGGGAAAATCCAAACTGGAAAATACCAGCTGGGAAAGTCAAAAATGGAAAAGACCAAACCACAATACACCAGCTGGGAAAGTCCAAACTGGAAAATACCAGCTGGGAGAGTCCAAAGTGGAAAAGACCAAACCACAAAACACCAGCTGGGAAAGTCAAAAATGGAAAAGACCAAACCACAATACACCAGCTGGGAAAGTCCAAATTGGAAAATAACAGCTGGGAAAGTCAAAAATGTTAAAGACCAAACCACAAAACACCTGCTGGGAAAGTCCAAATTGGAAAATAACAGCTGGGAAAGTCAAAAATGTTAAAGACCAAACCACAAAACACCTGCTGGGAAAGTCCAAATTGGAAAATAACAGCTGGGAAAGTCCAAAATGTTAAAGACCAAACCACAAAACACCAGCTGGGAAAATCCAAACTGGAAAATACCAGCTGGGAAAGTCCAAGTGGAAAAGACCAAACCACAAAACACCAGCTGGGAAAATCCAAACTGGAAAATACCAGCTGGGAAAGTCCAAGTGGAACAGACCAAACCACAAAACACCAGCTGGGAAAGTTCAAACTGGAAAATACCAACTGGGAAAGCAAAAAATGGAAAAGACCAAACCACAAAACACCTGCTGGGAAAGTCCAAATTGGAAAATACCAGCTGGGAAAGTCCAAAGTGAAAAGACCAAACCACAAACAACCATCTGGGAAAATCCAAACTGGAAAATACCAGCTGGGAAAGTCCAAAATGGAAAAGACCAAACCACAAAACACCAGCTGGGAAAGTCCAAACTGGAAAATACCAGCTGGGAAAGTCCAAAGTGAAAAGACCAAACCACAAACAACCATCTGGGAAAATCCAAACTGGAAAATACCAGCTGAGAAAGTTCAAACTGGAAAATACCAGCTGGGAAAGTCCAAAATGGAAAAGACCAAACCACAAAACACCAGCTGGGAAAGTTCAAACTGGAAAATACCAGCTGGGAAAGTAAAAAATGGAATAGACCAAACCACAAAACACCAGCTGGGAAAGTCCAAACTGGAAAATACCAGCTGGGAAAGTCCAAAATGGAAAAGACCAAACCACAAAACACCAGCTGGGAAAGTCCAAACTGGAAAATACCAGCTAGGAAAGTCCAAAATGGAAAAGACCAAACCACAAAACATCGGCTGGGAAAGTAAAAACTGAAATTGAAAAGAGGTATTTACTTTTTACTTTTTGTTATACTTTAAATTCTGTTTGCATGGTGCCATTACAACTAGAAACCTACCCCCCTATTAGACCTACAAGAACTGTTTGTCGTATAGGCCTACAATCTTGCGTACTGATCGTTAGGCCTAATTTTGTTATATCCCCATTATCAAAGCATTTAGAAAACAAGAGACTTCTTGTTCTTAAAAATTTAATGTTACAGTTCCGTTTATCCTTACAAAGCTTCGTTGGCTGCCTATTAAAGCCAGAATATAATATTAAATATTACAAGTTCATCTACATTATGCCATTTCAAAAAGGGACCGAGGAATAAAATACAACGACGGAAGGCAGCACAATACACATTTCTCCCCCCCCCAAAAAAAAAAAAATACCCCCCTTGTTTAGATTTCACGGAATAAGGAGTTGGGTGACTGGCCAAGGGAGATGGAAAGGGGGGGGGGGTAGAGAAGACGGTGGAGTGGTTGCGCTATGACGACAGCAATGTAATTGCATTAATAATACTAACAAATTAGGAGGCCTGTTTTCTGAAGCACTCGAGACATAATGATAAACAGTACATATATGTAAACGCATACACGAGTATACGAATATAATGCATCGACAAAAAATACAGTCGTTTCTAGTCCACTGCAGGACAAAGGCCTCAGACATGTCCTTATTCATGTCTGAGGTTTAGCCTTTTTCTCCATGTTCGCTACTGCAGATTAGTGATCATGAGAAACTTCAGTCTAATCACTCAAAGCAAACCAAGCTAGTATGGGTGGCCCTGACTAGTACAGGTTTGATGATCATAGCGATACGCAAACCCTTTCACCATGTTAAGGCATTCCCACCAGTATATATATATATATATATATATATATATATATATATATATATATATATATATATATATATATATATATATATATATATATATATATATATAAGGCTATATATATATATATATATATATATAGCCTAATATATAAATATATATATATATATATATATATATATATATATATATATATATATATATATATATACCATTACGAAATTGCTGCAATACTAGATGAAATAAACAAAAGTAAGCTTACGTACCCCAGTAGGGAAAACAGCTCCGTACAATATAGGAATTAAGTAATAAAATAAAATAAAATAAAAAGTAAAAGGAAATAAAAAAAAAATAAATAACCAATATACAAAAAAAAAAAGAGACTAATTTCAACAAGGTCATAAAAATATCCATAAGAATAAAGTTTGAAGTTCCGAAGATCCACCAATTGAATTATGACTAAGTTATGGTTTCAGCCAAATTAAATCTAATATACAAATCCAATATAGAAATATTAAGTCATAAGACTCTTGGAGTCAACTGCATACCAGGTATAACATACTGAATTATTTAAACGCAATGGATGGTCAGCATAATGAAAAATCTGATCCGATTGCACATGGAGGTAATCGACCCATGGATTAAAAACTTAATATAAGGAGAGGTTTTACTCCAAAGGCTTAAGATGGATCAGGAGCTGAAGACCACACTAGAGTAGACGACCAAAGAATACAAGCTCGGTAAGTAAAAAATGTAAAAGACCAAACCAAATAACACCAGTGGGAAAGACCAGCTTGGTAAGCCCACACTGGAAAAGACCAAACAAGAGAACACCAGGTGGGAAAGTTCAAAACGAAAAATACCATATCAGAAACATTAGCTTGGTAAGTCCAAACTGGAAAAGACCAAACAAGAGAACACCAGGTGGGAAAGTTCAAAACGAAAAATACCATATCAGAAACATTAGCTTGGTAAGTCCAAACTGGAAAAGACCAAACAAGAGAACACCAGGTGGGAAAGTTCAAAACGAAAAATACCATATCAGAAACATTAGCTTGGTAAGTCCAAACTGGAAAAGACCAAACAAGAGAACACCAGGTGGGAAAGTTCAAAACGAAAAATACCATATCAGAAACATTAGCTTGGTAAGTCCAAACTGGAAAAGGCCGAACCTGAGAAGACCAGCTGGAGAAGTCTAAACTGGAAATGGTCAAACCTGAAAACACTAGCTGGGAAAGTCCTAACTGGAAAATACCAGCTGAGACAGTCCAATGTGGAAAACCCAATCCACAGACTACCAGCTTAGAAAGTCCAAACTGGAAAATACCAGCTGAAGCAGTCCAATGTGGAAAACCCAATCCACAGACTACCAGCTTAGAAAGTCCAAACTGGAAAATACCAGCTGAAGCAGTCCAATGTGGAAAACCCAATCCACAGACTACCAGCTTAGAAAGTCCAAACTGGAAAATACCAGCTGAAGCAGTCCAATGTGGAAAACCCAATCCACAGACTACCAGCTTAGAAAGTCCAAACTGGAAAATGCCAGCTGAAGCAGTCTAAAGTGGAAAAAACAATCCACAGACTACCAGATTAGAAAGTCCAAACTGGAAAATACCAGCTGAGAAAGTCCAAAGTGGAAAAAACCAATCCACAGTCCAAACTGAAAAGACCAAACAAATGAACACCAGTTATAAAAGTTCAAAATGGCAAAGACCAAACCAGAAAACCCCAGCTATTAAAGTCAAATCTATAAAAGACCAAAGCACTGAACAACCGCTGGAAAAGTCCAAACTGGAAAATACCACCTGGTAAAGTTCAAAATGTAAAAGAACAAACCACAGAACACCTGCTGAGAAAGTCCAAACTGAAAAGACCACCCCACAGAACACCAGCTGGGAAAGTCCAAACTGGAAAAGACCAAACCACAAAACACCAGCTGGGGAAGTCCAAACTGGAAAATACCAGCTGGCAAAGTAAAAAATGGAAATGAGCAAACCACAAAACACCAGCTAGGAAAGTCCAAACTGGAAAATACCAGCTGGGAAAGTCCAAAGTGAAAAAGACCAAACTACAAAACACCAGGTGGAAAAATCCAAACTGGAAAATACTAGCTTCGAAAGTCCAAAAGGGAAAAAGACCATACCACAGAACACCATCTCTGAAAGTTCAAACTAGAAAATACCAGCTGGGAAAGTCCTAAGTGGAAAAGACCAAACCACCAAAACCCAACTGGGAATGCACAAACTGGAAAATACCAGCTGGGAAAGTCCAAAATGGTAAAGCGCAAACCGCAAAACACCAGCTGGAAAAGTCCAAACTGGAAAATACCAGCTGAGAAAGTAAAAAATGGAAAATACCAAACCACAAAACACCACCAGCTGGGAAAGTCCAAACTGGAAAATACCAGCTGGGAAAGTCAAAGTGGAAAAGACCAAACCACAAAAAATCAGCTGGGATAATCCAAACTGGAAAATACCAGCTGGAAAAGTAAAAAAATGGAAAAGACCAAACGACAAAACACCAGCTGGGAAAGTCCAAACTGGAAAATACCAGCTGGGAAAGTCAAAGTGGAAAAGACCAAACCACAAAAAATCAGCTGGGATAATCCAAACTGGAAAATACCAGCTGGAAAAGTAAAAAAATGGAAAAGACCAAACGACAAAACACCAGCTGGGAAAGTCCAAACTGGAAAATACCAGCTAGGAAAGTTCAAACTGGAAAATACCAGCTGGGAAAGTCCAAAGTGTTAAAGACCAAACCACAAAACACCAGCTGGGAAAATCCAAACTGGAAAATACCAGCTGGGAAAGTTCAATGTGAAAAGACCAGACCACAAAACACCAGCTGGGAAAGTCAAAACTGAAACTGAAACGAGGTACTTACTTTTTAATTTTTTTTTATACTTCAAATTCTGTTTGCACGGTGCCATTACAACTAAAAACCTACCACCCTATTAGACCTACAAGATCTGTTTGTCGTATAGGCCTACAATCTTGCGTACTGCTCGTTAGGCCTAATTTTGTTATATCCCCATTATCAAAGCATTTAGAAAACAAGAGACTTCTTGTTCTTAAAAATTTAATGTTACAGTTCCGTTTATCCTTACAAAGCTTCGTTGGCTGCCTATTAAAGCCAGAATATAATATTAAATATTACAAGTTCATCTACATTAAAATAAAACGGTTTTAAGAAATGAAAACTGTATTGGAAAAGGGATATTTAAAAATACGACACTAGGCCTATTAATTCTCGGTCTATTAAATTACTCAGGAAATAAAAGGAGGGCATTTAAAGCGAAACCTAAAAAAAAGCTATTATAAAAAATATAAAACCGAAAGAAACACTTAAAGAAAACGTTAAAACTATTACTGACAAGAAAAGTACCCTTTGAAACAAATATTATAGGCTAGCATTTATTACCAAACTTAGATCTCGGATAAATGGCTTTATTAATCGTTAAATATCTAGTGATTAACATTTTCCTAGGGAAACACCCTCTAAGACTAAAATGTTTATCGGTGTTTCCTAAACCCTCCAAATGTGGTTTTTGGATTCTTTACAATAGGAGATATTGCTATTTTTTCTCATAAACTAAAGTTACATAGATTTTTAGACCAGCCACGAATCACTATAAAGAAGGTGTCGTTTCAATTTCCCATCCCTTGCTAATTTAATCAATCCCCGATGAAGACCATGGGCTTATAGTATCCCTCTTTTCTAACTAGGGTTGTAGCTTAGCTTGT
>NC_090757.1:1819665-1824665 GCF_036898095.1 Palaemon carinicauda
ATTAATTGGTTCTAAGAGACCTGGCGCAACTCGATTTTGGACATAGGTCTGATTTTTGCCCTAAAAAACACTTGTAAGTTTCCTATACATGTACTGAACTTGAAAACCTATTTACAACCATCTGTCATTAATAAGCTTCCATGACTGTGAAGTATAACACTGTGCAGTACAATGCAGTAAGGTCTTGTAAAACGGAGTAATGTTCACTTTATATTATTATTTGATATATAAGGATGAGCGATGTAAAGTTGGAACTCGAGCTGATGTTTACTTAACTAACGTAAAGAGGGGTATTACTCTATGTATGTATGTATGTTTGTAGGCATATATATATATATATATATATATATATATATATATATATATATATATATATATATATATATATATTAGTTTACATATAAAATATATATTTAATTATATACCATATATATATATATATATATATATATATATATATATATATATATATATATATATATACACGAGGGGTATGGAGATAAAGAACGCCATTTCGCCTCTGATAATATCTTCCATAAAAGAGAACGACACAGCAGTCCATTGCCAGCAATCATATTCCCTCACGGTCCAGGAGAGTATATACGATACCCATCATCATACGCGAGGACCAATTCTTGCCAAGAGGAAATATGATCACCCGGATGACGTAAGAGAACGGATGGGTTATTTGATTAAAGTTTGGATTAATATCATTCCATTACGACGTCTGAAACTGTGTGAACGAGGATGGGGCTGTTGGGGGGTTAGGAGGGGTGGAGTCTATGCAGTTTTGGACGTTCGAATCAATGTAAAATAGGGTTAGTTGATGGTTATTCTCTGTGACTGGACTGTAAAATGCTGTTGTAGATTTAATATTTACCTCCGTCAACGAAGTTAGATAGGAGGTCATGTTTCCGCCCCTGTTTGTCTGTTTGTCCGTTTGCTTGTGTATATATAACTTCCTGGTGACAATTTTATGTATAGAGTAGTGAAACTTCCAGGGATTAATTGTTATGTGGAGACGTGGAAATGATTCAATTTTGGAAGTCCCAGGTCAAAGGTCAAGGTCAAGGTCGAGAAAAAGGTCGAGAAATGCGGATTAATTGTTACTTTGAGACGTGGAAGGGATTCAATTTTGAAAGTTCCAGGTCAAAGGTCAAGGTCAAGATCGAGCAAAATGTCGAGAAATAAGCTGCCGTGTGGAGGTCACTACTTTACTCAAAGAGTCCTGAAACTTCCAGGGATTAATTGTTATGTTGAGACGTAGAAGTGATTCCATTTTGAAAGTCCCAGGTGGAAGGTCAAAGTCGAGCAAAATGTCCATAAATAAGCTGCCGTGGTGGATGTCTGCGCTCTACTGAGTGCCGCCCCTCTAGTATTGGGTGTTTTTGGACTAACTTGGTGTTTTGTACAGTATATCAGGGAATAATCTATCTGTAGGTTGGGAGTGCTGGATTCCATGTAATTTTGAACGTTCAAATCAATGCAGCTATATGAAATAGGGTTAGTTGACGTTCTCTGTGACTATACAGTATAATGCTATAGTAGAACTATTGTATTATCGAGTGTTTTTCGTCCTATTTGGTGTTTTGTTCATAAATGTACAACATGGAACAATTTGTCTTTTCAGTCATCGAGAAAGCTCTTAATAATACTGATTTTCAATTGTTCTATGGATGATGTTAGATAATGACAAGTTGCAGCATTTTCGAAATATTTTTTTAAGAATTCCTTCTCATATTGAATTTGATGATTAAATTGAATTCCTATTCGTGAGTTTTTATAGTGGCATGTAATTGTTTCAGGAAATGGAAGAAACTAATTGCGTTTCAGTAGAGGTAAATTGATAGTGATTCTTTTAAATAGTTGATAGTTATATTAAATGTTAGCCTGCTAGAAGCATTGCAAAGAAGTAACACATTCTCTCTCTCTCTCTCTCTCTCTCTCTCTCTCTCTCTCTCTCTCTCTCTCTCTCTCTCTATATATATATATATATATATATATATATATATATATATATATATATATATATATGTATATATATATATATATTCTATATATATATATGAATATATATATATATGAATATATATATATGTTCTATATATATATGAATATATATATATGTAAATATGCTAGTGTACGCGACCTGTCAAAAATGATTGTTGAATATATAGATAGGTATGGACACACATGCACCTCTCTCTCAGGGTATGACAGCACTATGTTCTGCTTATCCAAGCGCCGAGGAAAACAGAGCGCTTGGAGCATGACTGTATATATATATATATATATATATATATATATATATATATATATATATATATATATATACTGTAGTGGTCATCTAAAGATTTATAGCAAATCGCAAATAATGACCCCATCTTTTGTACATAGATATACCTTCGATTCATCCTGCAAATTTTAATATCAATTCTAACCCGCCTCCCCAAAAAAAAATGATATATAAAAAAAACACAGTTACGGAGTGATATTGAAAGGGCCGACCTGTGCAATTCGGAAAATCATCGTGGTATAAAATTTTGTGGTTATTTGGATTTGCCTATTTTTGGGGATCTATGAATATGCATAACGATGAAAGGACGCGATCAACGAACTTCCTGATAGGGTGCCGTGACGTTGAAATCGTTGGATGGTGTTATTTATCACTTGGTGCCATTTTGACGCCAGGCCCTTTTTGGTTGATTGGTCTTTTTTTATGTTTTATATATATACATAAATATATGTATATGTATATATATACTGTATATAATATATATATATATATATGTGTGTGTGTGTGTATGTGTGCGTGTGTGTATGGTTGTTTGTACATGGGTGTAACCATCTGTAACCATGTAAATTATGAAATACATAATATATATATATATATATATATATGTATATATATATATATATATATATATATATATATATATATATATATATATATATATATTATATATACACACATTTATATTTGTATACAATATACATCTAATGTATTTCATGATTTATATCGTTATAGTATTGTACCAACCGTGTGTCACACGATCGTACATAGTTCATTTTGTGCTTGTATCCTCGCTCTCCCCTCGCACTAAAAAGAACCTGAAATAGCATGTCTGTTTTTCTCATTGGTAACGGTGTCAATTTTAAACATGAAAATTCTTGTTGCCTTGAGGTTTTGTATATAAAAGAGTGTTCTATAATAAAAGCCTACCTGACACTTGCGCGCATTTTTGCCACGCACTGGCACGCACTGGTGTTTTTCCCGCACTGTTCACGACCAGTTCACTCCAGTTCGCGCATCGTTCACGCGACGTTCACGCGATGGCACGAATTGGCACGGGTAGTTCACGAGAAGTTCACGACACGTTCACGCGAGTTCGCTCATCATTCCGCATCGTTTCTGCATCGCTCACGCCAGTTCACGAATTGGCCACTCCATATAAAAACGGGGCTTCTCCAACGCGAGGACATTCTTGGATTGGCTTCGGAAGAGACAACAATGCTTTCTGTCAGAGACACCATTACATTGAGGAGAAGAAACGTATCTTTTTCGTTTTTATTTTTTGTTGCCCTTTATTTTTGTTTCAATAAGAAAGCATTTGATTTACATATAAATAGCAGACATAAAATATGTACAAGTATTAAGAAAGCATTTTATTTTAACATTAAAAGCAGCAAACATGAAAATTTTTAGGCTGTTGATTTTAAGGTAATAGAGAAAAAAGTGTGTTGAAATAAGAAATCATTTTATTTTTACATTAAAACAGCAAACAGAAAAATTTGTTTTGCTCTTCATTTTAAGGTAATAAAGAAGAATAAGTATGTTGATGAAATAAAACATCATTTTATTTTTACATTCAAACAGCAAACTTAAAAATTTCTTGGGTTTATTTTTCAGTTCATTTTTATTTAAAACAAAAGTTTTGGGTCTTGATTGGTAATAGAGGAAAATAAGTGTGCATGAAATAAGACATCATTTTATTTTTACATTCAAACAGCAAATATAAACAATTATTAGGTTTATATTTTTCTTTCCTTTTCATTATTTTTTTCGTTTCCTTTTTGTTTCTCTTCATTATAAAGTTATAGAAATTGTTTGAAATAAGACATCATTTTATTTTTACATTCAAACAGCAAATATAAAAATTTATTAGGTTTATTTTTCTTTCCTTTTCATAAATTTTTTCGTTTACTTTTTGTTTCTCTTCATTATAAAGTTATAGAAATAGTTTGAAATAAGATATAATTTTTTTTTCACATTAAAACAGCAAATATAAAAATTTATTAGGTTTATTTTTCTTTCCTTTTCATTAATTTTTTCGTTTCCTTTTTGTTTCTCTTCATTATAAAGTTATAGAAATAGTTTGAAATAAGATGTAATTTTTTTTTCACATTAAAACAGCAAATATAAAAATGTATTAGGTTTATTTTTCTTTCCTTTTCATTAATTTTTTCGTTTCCTTTTTGTTTCTCTTCATTATAAAGTTATAGAAATAGTTTGAAATAAGATATCATTTTTTTTTCACATTAAAACAGCAAATATAAAAATTTATTAGGTTTATTTTTCTTTCCTTTTCATTAATTTTTTCGTTTCCTTTTTGTTTCTCTTCATTATAAAGTTCACGCCACTTCCCGCATCGTTCACTCCAGTTCACGCCAGTTCCCGCACTGTTCACTCCAGTTCACTCCAGTTGGCGTATTGTTCACGACTATTTCACGGCCATTTAGTGCGTGCCAATGCGTGCCACAAACTTTAAACATTTCAAAGTTCTGGGCACGCATGGCACGCATTGGTATGCTCTGGCATGCGAGTCCCCGCACTGTTCACGACATTTTCACGGCTCGTTCACGCGAGTTCGCGCATCAATGCGTGCCAGTGCGTGCCACGAATGCGTGCAAGTGTCAGGTACCCTAAACTCACTCGGTTGCTTTCATACTGTCTTTGAGTCACATCCTTCTCTTGACCCCGGAGCGACTCGCTCCTCCCG
>NC_090757.1:1832165-1834665 GCF_036898095.1 Palaemon carinicauda
GAATTTCATGAAATGTGGTGAGATGATTTTCCATGATCCAGTGACAACATGATTAAATTTTGGTTGTGGTTGATTCAAAGGTCAAGGTCACGTTAAGGTCAAAAACGTCTTTTTGCTATTTCGTGGTCGATTTCTATCGGGTTTTGCATGATACTAGTGTCAAAATATGCATACTTCAATTGCCTATCATGTTTTCTAAGTGCTCCTATAATGCGGATTTGACAATTAATGTAGAATACTCTGTGATACTTTAATTATCTAAGAATTTATACAACAGACAGGTCTTGTACGTTCTGCAGTGCATAGGGGCTTCTTGTGTGATATTATTATTATTATTATTATTATTATTATTAGCGATGCTGCATCCCTAGTTGGAAAAGCAAGATGCTACAAGCCCAAGGGCTCCAACAGGGACTAATAACCCAGTGAGGAAAAGAAACAAGGAAATGAATAAACAAGAAAACAGCCTTTAGAATAAGTAAAATAAAGGCAGGGGAGGATTTAGTGTGGTACAGTTGGACGCTGAATTCCTAGCACACCTCCCTCTGAGAAAATGCACCCTCTCACACCCATACTGTGCTGGGAGTAACCAAGCAGCCACTCTAGTGAGAGGTGGCAGAGATAATGGGTGTGGCTGAACACGAACTCGCCGGGCAGATGGGACGTGACAAGGTGTACTACCTGAGAGCGAGGTGTACCAAGACTTCATGCATCCAACTGTACCTGAGTTAAGTTTTATGCAATTTTTCGTCATATGTCATAAACGATTAACTTTGAAAAGGAATGTACTTTAATTACTAAATGTAATTAGAGGTAATTCCATCTCGCTATTACGTCGAGCTCTTTAATTTGACCCCACATTTAATGAGATGATATTCATTTCACAATAAACTGTGTTTGTTGATTGGAATTTTGATTGGTTTGTCATTTTCTTCTATTTTTTTTTCCTTATTGTTTCTGCGGGTCTGTGCGATAAAAAGGCAGTAGTTTTATAGGTTTTCCCCCATTAAAGGCCGCTCATGAATGACAGAGGCAAGAAGCAGTGACATTGCCCTATCAAGCAGGACAATGCCCTAGAGACTTACCAAATATACTGTACATATGATCAGCACCCAAGCCCCTCCCCACTCAAGTTAGGACCAAGGAGGGCCCGGCAATGGCTGCTGATAACTCAGCAGGTAAATCTATAGGCTCCCACAAACCCCCCTTAACTCACAAGAATGGTGAGGTCGTAGCGGCCAAAGAAACTAACGAGTTTGAGCGAGACTTGAACCCCAGTCTGGTGATCGCCAGGCAAGGACGTTACCAACAGGCTACTACAACCCTTGAGTACTTTGCACTTGCATGAATTCCAGGTATGAACCTTACTGGAAAATTGTTCCTGGGTAATCTTATGTTATGATAATCAGTCAGCTGATGGATACTTGAAAAAACCAATAGTTGAATTTGCGCTATGGTTGAATCTTATGATTCTAAAAGGGAGAAGATATAGTCCATTTTGGGGAGATAATGAAGGACAAATAAAAGTGTCTTCCTGATATTTTTGTACAAAATTTAATTTTTGTATTTTTGTCAAATTAATTGTCTCCATCTGTAGGTACAAACAGTTTCTTAAAGAAACATCCAAAATTTTCTTAGAATAAAAATAAACATTGAATTATCAATTTTCCCTTTTCATGCCTATTTTCCCTACAAATAAAAATATCATCCAGTATATTTTTTGCACAAAAGTTAATTTTTTTATTTTTCCCTAATGAAACCTCTCTATCTCTTACGTACAAACATGTTCTCAAAAAAAACAAATCCATAATTTTCCTAGAATAAAAAACATTGATTATGCAATTTTCCCTTTTCATACCTATTTCCCTACCAACTTTGGTTTTCCCCATTTTTGCAAAATTAGAAAGGGGAATAAACTTCCCCCACTCGGTTGGTCGCGCTCGCTTGGAACGTAAAAAAGAAAAAAAAAAAAAAAAAAGTGAAAAAGTAGTTTCATGATGAACAAGAGCGAGGCTCAAATAGGATTAGACGCTAAACCACAATGATATGGGCCATTTTAGAGCCGTGTGTCCACGGGTACACCCTCGAATATATCCGCTGAGTAAGAGAATTCGTTCATGGGTAAATTTTGGTCTCGACTAAAAGGGAATTTCTTAATTGTCCCCTTTTTTATTCTTTTTAACGATACTGAAAGCAACAGTTGAAGTATTTTAGATGATTTGTGTGTTTTTTTTTTTAATCTTTTAAGGATACTAAAATCAACAGTCGAGGTATTTTAGGTATTTTGTGTTATTTTATTTTCTATCTTTTTAAAGACACTAAGAGCAACAGCTGAAGTATGTTAGATGTTTTATGTTGATATTTTTTTTATTCTTTTAAAGATACTAAAATCAACAGTTGAAGTATTTTAGGTCTATTGTGTTATTGTCGATAACGGCATGAAAAAATAATATGATAATAACATGAAAAATTAACTTGAACGATAATTTCAACCTGTGAT